>NC_090748.1:17356548-17359048 GCF_036898095.1 Palaemon carinicauda | reverse complement strand
TCAGATATCTTTAACAAAACTAGTATAAAATAACAAAGATTCACAGTATACACAGATTCACACTAAACCTAATTATTATTGCGTCATCAGCTTTTCTAATTGATGTGTGTATCGAAATACCACTATTTCATTAAGGAACGACAGGATACTCACATTATCTTCGAGTTTAGCGAGTAGCGCTGTAATAATTGCAGGATTGTGCAATATAAATTTAACTTTACTGAAGATCTAATTTTAATTGAATGAATCTTATGTGGAAATAATTTACGAAATAAAAAAGAATTCCTCATTTCTTCAAAGTAGTAATGGAAGCCATAACTAATTTTACATGGGAAAACCCCTTTGAAATGAGTAGACCTGACAAGTGCGATGCATCGGTAATCATAAAAGTGATCGTAAAAAGTAGACCATTTGACCTATGAAAACATATACAATGTTTATGAATGGAAATAAGATTAGAACTGAATAATATGTTCAAAAGAAAAGGCCAAACTAATGAAAGGAAATATCTCTAGAATTTACAGATACCAAGATCAAAGATGACAAATTTTACATCTAGAGAAAAAAAATTTCTATTTGTTCATCGAGATATCTTCCAAGTGTTCTTAATTCGTTAATGGAACAAATAATTTAGATAATAATTAGAATATAGAATGCCATGATCAATCATAATTCCAAGCTTGGTATCTATAGAAATAACTCCAGGCATTATCTGTTGACCCATTAACTATAGAATTATTACCTGTTGTTGTAAACTATTAATAAATTAATCAGATAACAAGCTCACTATAGCCGTTAGATTCAACGAGAAATATTACTTTCAAAATCTTTGTATGGCCATAGCATATCACTCACCATTATTATCGAATAACTTATATAAGAATCTTTTAGATTAAATAATTTTGAAATCTAATTTTTAAAAAAAATATTTGGAGAAGCACATATATGACATTGATATATGTACAACATATGGTCGGCAAACGGAAAGGTAGATAAATTGAATTAATGACCTACTCTTCAGATGAATTTTCTCAAGAACGTGATACTGAATATTAAATCGACGTTAAAAAAAAAAAAAACCTACGCCTGTGTATTGATATTATTATTATTATTATTATTATTATTATTATTATGATAACGGATATAAACGTAAAAAGGGTGTATATATACACACACACACACACACACACACACACACACACACATATATATATATATATATATATATATATATATATATATATATATATATATATATATATATATATATGATAAATTTTGCACATTTAAACGTGTTTTTCATATTCAAAAAGGCCATATAAATTTTTGTTACATTAATGTCTGGATTCTCTTAACGATCTCGGGATCAGAGCCCCAGGCGAAATCACACAAAGACAAGCGCTTGTGACCGGCCGGGAATCGAACCCTGGTCGGCAAGCTTGTATAGACAGTGACTAAACCACTTGGCCACGAAGAAAGATAAAAGTCAATGACAATTCTTCTGTAATGTATCAAAAAAATTTATATGGCTTATTTGAATATGAAAAACACGTCTAAATGTGCAAAATTTATCATTAATCGAATGCCAAGTAACAAAGTACCAATTAGCTACGATGGTGAAGATAGGTTGATTTCAATTCTAAATACAAAACACCTGAATACAACAGGTATAAGTACAGAAGAATTGTCATTGACTTTTATCTTTCTTCGTGGCCAAGTGGTTTAGTCACCGTCTATACAAGCTTGCCGACCAGGGTTCGATTCCCGGCCGGTCACAAGCTCTTGTCTTTGTGTGATTTCGCCTGGTGCTCTGATCCCGAGGTCGTTAAGAGAATCCAGACATTAATGTATCATATATATATATATATATATATATATATATATATATATACATACTTACATATCCTTTTTGAGTGGGCACACCTTAACGCGTTGAAGGGAATTTGCGTATAGCCATGATTAGCAAAGCTGTACTAGTCAGGATCACCATTACTAGGTTGGTTTGCTGTGATTGATTAGACGAAAATTTCGTACCATCAGCAATCCGACATGGCCAGCGTGGTGATGAAAACTGGCCAAACCATAAACATGAATTGACATGTTTGTGGTCTTAGTCCTTCAGAGGACTAGAAACTACTTCAATTGTTGTAGTAATATATATATATATATATATATATATATATATATATATATATATATATATATATATATAGATAGATAGATAGATAGATACATAGATACATGCATACATATATATATATATATATATATATATATATATATATATATATATATATATATATATATATATATATATATATATATATATACATACGAGTGTGAGTGTTCGTGCGCGCGTGCATATGGATGCGATCATTTTAGATTGTTAATGTTCTTAAGCATGACTTGAGTTTGAGGAGAATGATGAAATTTTCATAACAATACTTTTAAATCAGCGATAAATCTTGCTCGTAGGTTTATTAAATATGCAAAATTTCTT
>NC_090748.1:17311548-17314048 GCF_036898095.1 Palaemon carinicauda | reverse complement strand
TATATATATATATATATATATATATATATATATATATATAATTTATACATCATGAATGTATATTTATACACAACTCCTCCCATGGCTCAAGGAAGCACCAGGCACTGATGGCTTCGTACATTAGCGCTGAGTCAACCTCCCTCGCATCTTTCTACTGGAGTATTTTCGTGAGATTATTATGAGCCCTGCAGAGGGGGGTCTGTTGGAGCCTCTCCCTCCCCTTTTGTTTTGATTTCGCCAAAACATCATTAGCGCATAAAACAACAGACAGAATCTTACACGAAGCCTTTGCGTCCTGTTTTGATGCTTACACGCACGCCCAAGGTTGTAAGATGTAACCGCTGGTGTGATGGGTAAGATACCACGACCTTGCCTTGATTCTTTTTTAATATAATACATATATGGGTACTCGTATTACGAAAGACTTTTTTTAACCCCGCCCTTACCTTAAGCTTATATGCTATGTTTAATCACTGTTGGGATATTTAACTGCATGATAATTAATATATCCATTTAGCTTAATTATTATTACAAATTTCATCTTATTCAAATAGTTTTCCAGAAACCTGAATAGTTCTTTCTATTCGTCAATTATTGATAGCAATATATAGGTATAATTTCGAAAGTCCTGTATGCAGGTTTCATTAATTTTCAACTTTCATGATTTTAATTGAATACTCTTTTATTTTTTATTTTATTTTATTTCTTTTTTATTTTTGTATACATAAATTAAATGTTACCGGCGTCAATGACCTTAGATGTCAGGATGCCTGAAAACTTTCAATCAATTCTCAAGACGAAATCATCTGGTAGTTTCTTTCAAGTCGCTAATTACACAGCTCAATAAACTAAATCTCAGATGAGTGATTGATCTTGTAAACACATCATATAATGATAAAGACGGTCCATTTCCAAACTTGTGAACTACATATTTTTAGATATATCTAATAATGTTTCAGATTTGTATATTGCAACGGCAAAACTGTACTTCCTGTTTTAAAGATGATTAGCTAAATATGAGGTATCCTTATTTTATCACAATATTACGGATATGAATAAAACTATTCTTTCTAGGAACATGATTATTATTATTATTATTATTATTATTATCATTATTATTATTATTATTATTATTATTCACTTTCGTACGTTCATATCCATTATACATCGTCTATGCGGAAATGATAAGCTGTTTTATTATTATTATTATTATTATTATTATTATTATTATTATTATTATTATTATTATTATTATTCACTTGCGTACGTTCATATCCATAATGCATCGTCTATGTGGGTATGATCAGCGGTTATTATTATTATTATTATTATTATTATTATTATTATTATTAAGAATGTACTTAAAAATTTATATATATTATTTTCTTATAATGTAAAAATTTAGGTTTTGTACAATATATGAAAAACAAAAGAATTACTTTTATTCATTACACACACCAAAAAAAAAAATTAATATCTGCAAGTTTTTACACCAGTAACACGAAAATAATCAACTATCTTTTTTTTTTTTTTTTTTTTTTTTTTTTTTTTTTTTTTTTTTTTTTTTTTTTTTGGTTTATGCAACCAGATTGCGGGTTATTTCACACAGGACGAGTAAAGGCAACAAATAGCCCAGTTCGTATTCGTCGTTCAAGATCCCACTCGTAAGCGATTGAAATGGCTACCAGGTCAAGATTTAGTCCTCTTAAGAATCAGGAATTGTTGTAAGGCCTCTTACATGGAAGTGTGTTCGTGATTTATGGATAAGGCTATATTTAGAACCGTGTGGTCCGCTTGCCGTAGGTAAGAAACTGGTTTTGGCTCTCTATATCTCCCCTGCCTTTGATGCTGACTATTGGATTATTTGTCTAACAACATAATATAAGAAACTATTTTTTCTTGGTTTGTTCAGGTTACAGCTATTTCTCCGGTACATAACTGTAACAAATAGTTTGATTATTTTTTTTTGGGGGGAGGGCCAAATGCCTTTTAATCCTTAATACAATTGTTACCTAAATACAAGCTCTCTCTCTCTC
Source organism: Palaemon carinicauda (assembly GCF_036898095.1). Taxonomy (NCBI): domain Eukaryota; kingdom Metazoa; phylum Arthropoda; class Malacostraca; order Decapoda; family Palaemonidae; genus Palaemon; species Palaemon carinicauda. Next base: position 17,312,012 of record NC_090748.1, on the reverse strand, counting down.
TCTCTCTCTCTCTCTCTCTCTCTCTCTCTCTCTCTCTCTCTCTCTCTCTCTCTCTCTCTCTCTCTGTATATATATATATATATATATATATAGTATATATATATATATATATATATATATATATATATATATATATGAATGTATATTTATATGTATATATGTATATGTATACATAGTATATATATATGTGTATGTACCGTATATACATATATATGGAATATATATATATATATATATATATATATATATATATATATATATATACTATTATATATATATATATATATATATATATATATATATATTCATATATATATATATATATATATATATACAATTATTAATTCAACAAAAACTACAAAAGAAGCCAGTTCTAACCCACTACAAGACAAAGGCCTCAAATATGTCATTTCCTGTCTGGGGTTTGAAGAGTTTTCACTCTGCCCAGTGCAAATTGGCGATGG
>NC_090748.1:17304959-17307459 GCF_036898095.1 Palaemon carinicauda | reverse complement strand
TATATAATATATATATATATATATATATATATATATATATATATATATGTGTCGTGTGTGTGTGTGCATATGCATTTCCTTAAATTATGTGTGGATTTACATATATATATATATATATATATATATATATATATATATATATATATATATATATATATATATACGTATAAATACGTATATATATATATGTACATATATATATATCATATTTATATATATATATATATATATATATATATATATATATATACTGTATATGTATATATATATATATATATATATATATATATATATATATATATACTTATATTTGTTATATGGATAGGGTTATCTGTGCATAGATAAATAAATATTGTTATGCATGTATGTAAATATGTAAATGGATACCTATTCATAAATATGCATGTACATGTTTTTGTGTACACACAGATTAGTTACAAAGATCATAGAAGACATGCAAATATTGATATTAGAGAGTGTAGTTGGCTAAGGCATAAAGGAAAAACACCTAGACATCTGAAGTGGCTCTTTAAGCAACAACCCCCTCCCCCCCCTCCCCCCTACATGTCTAATGGATAAGAGTTCCGGCAACGAAAGCACCTGCGAGTTTCGGTATCCACAGGTGGGAGTATTTTTCTAATGTTTTGTTTTACAAATGTATTTATGTATGTTCGTTAGCTAACTGTATATTGTAAATGTCTCTCTCTGTAAATCGAACTTCTTCAAGAACTCAAGATGAAACTAGTCAGGACTTACTCAATATGTTCCTTTTCTTATATACATATATATATATATATATATATATATATATATATATATATATATATATATATATATATATACATAGAGAGAGAGAGAGAGAGAGAGAGAGAGAGAGAGATATATATATATATATATATATATATATATATATATATATATATATATATATATATATATATATATATCCACATAAGCCATATATATTTTTGCTACATTAATATCTGGATTCTCTTAACGACCCTCGGGATCAGAGCCCCGGGCGAAATCACACAAAGACAAGAGCTTGTGACCGGCCGGGAGACGAACCCTGGTCCGGCAAACTTGTAGAGACAGTGACTAACACTTGGCCACGAAGTGTTAGTCACTGATTCTACAAGTTTGCCGGACCAGGGTTCGTCTCCCGGCCGGTTACAAGCTCTTGTCTTTGTCTGATTTCGCCTGGCGCTCTGATCCCGTGGTCGTTAAAAGAATCCAGACATTAATGTAGCAAAAATATATATGGCTTATTTGAATACAAAAAAAACACGTCTAAATGTGCAAAAATATACTATATATATATATATATATATATATATATATATATATATATATATATATATATATATATATATATGTGTTGTGTGTGTGTGTATATATATATATATATATATATATATATATATATATATATATATATATATATATACTATCAAATTACATTATAATGCATTGAAGTTCAATATGTGTTTTTATATTTATTTAAGTAAAAACTTGGCAGTTCTAGATGGCTGATAACTTTCCTTTGTACATGTTTTTAAGAACTCATTTTTGTTTTTTTTTTTTATCAACAATAGTGATAATGAAGACTAATTTATACTAAAAATGTGCTTTGGTTACTCCCTTCTTTTCTCCCTATTATATAATTCATTATTACTTGCGAGGTCAAGCTGCTGTTTTTTTCAACTAACCCTTGACATTTTGCGCACGGCGTCACTTTTAATATTTCACTGTTATGCGTTCATTTTGAGGTGGAATACGAATAGTTTTCAAACAACCTTATATCTCACGACCATTCAGCGCATGATATCTATTTCCTTTATGGTCATAGCGTTAAATTCTCAGAGTGTCAAATGCTACGAAGCTGGAAACGATAAATGTTTTGTGGTGATTAATCTTGCAATTTCTTTGAACCAGCATATTTAAACTTGAATTTTCTCTCCCATGCTGTCCCTATCTCTCTTAGCGTCTCTCCGTTTTTTTATTATTGCAAAGTCTCACGGCAACGAATGTTTCACGCCATTCTGAGCTCTTTCACATACAACGTGGAATTCGGCCTTGCTCGTAAATTCCCATTTGCAAAGGATTAGGAAAACGTTCATGACTCGACCTTCGAAAGTTGCTTCGCCGTGTCTTCTCTGAAACCCGATTTAAAGATAGTCAATTTTTTTCTTGCCTCCAACTGCCTTGTCTTTAGAGTCCATAGTTAAGAAGTCCCACTTATGTAACATCTCTTATTGTGCTAATACTGATCACGAGTTCCTTTTGTGTTGAATATACACAAGCACACAAACACACACACACCACACACACACTCATATATATATATATGTATATATATATATATATATATATATATATATGTGTGTGTGTGTGTGTGTGTGTGTGTATGTACATATATATATATATATATATATATATATATATATATATATATATATATATATATATATATATATATTTCGACGGAGAGTTCGTTAAA
>NC_090748.1:17274959-17282459 GCF_036898095.1 Palaemon carinicauda | reverse complement strand
CTCACAGGGCCAGTTACAAAAGTTTATGTTGAAATGTACGTATATTAACTCACTACACTTGAATTAACATCCAATAACTTCACCATCGTTTGAATACCCCTATAGGCCTGCACAATATATGTTGGATAGAAATCTATTCACATTTGAGAGGACACACACTTGAGAGGTAAGAGGTCAGGCGGACAATGGCTCTTTCAAAGGGATAGGCTGGGTCTCTTCTTGTGCTTATGCATTCCTGAGGGCTATATATATATATATATATATATATATATATATATATATATATATATATATATATATATATATATATATATTGACTTAATTATTCCAGAACCTTACAGTTCGGTCTACTGGAAGCATGAGGGTCATGGTCTAGCCCCATAAGGTTGCCAACTTAGTAAACTGAAGAAGAGATACTAACCTTGCTTGCGAGGCAACCCTCTTTTAGGTAACTCCTCCCACCTACCTCTCGGGACAATAAAAAAAAAAAAAGAGTAAATCTATTTTGAGAATTTTCATGCACTTTCTAACCCCGTGGAAACATAAAGATAACGTAATCCCTCATGCTCATACCTCGTGTGAGTACTACAGCATACCTAAATAAGACTACATAAGATTACGTAACAAAACTACAAGAAATAAAAAGTTATTTGTTAAAAGTAATGTAAATTTACATATGCTGTATTAAAGGAAAATACAATTAAATGAATGGCGAAAGTATTATATAATTTACATAAATTACCTAAATCTTAAATACAGAAATGAAATGCATGAATAAGATATTTACTCTATGCTAGACAAGCTTTGTAAGAATATATATATATATATATATATATGTGTGTGTGTGTGTGTGTGTGTGTATGTATATAGAAGCATACATATATGTGAATATATAAATATAAACATTACACTCACTAAACAGTACATGTTTGGCATTGAGGAAGGTCATGATAGTTGATATTCGGAAAGGAGAGAGAGAGAGAGAGAGAGAGAGAGAGAGAGAGAGAGAGAGAGAGAGAGAGAGAGAGAGAGAAATGTTCGGTGAAGTACTGTTTAAATTAGCATGGGTGTCCCAAAAAAAAAAAATTATTTGACGCAGTTTTGGAAAAAAAATTTGAAATGATAACCCTGAAACCAGCACGGCCCAAAATTGCCCATTTCTCCCGATTTAAAGCTGACATTTCAAGGTCCTACTCCTGACGCACATGCTCGGAGAGAATGGACTTTTGTTTTCTTACATTTGTGCGAGTGCCTTGTTTACGTCTCTATTTGCGAGTGACACCAGGAAGTCTTCTATTCTTGCACTTTGTGCTCCTACTTCCCCCCTGTGGCATTCGTAGCAAATTCTCCGATATAGGGCCACTGCTGTAATTGAAGATTCATATCAGGAATGTTCGAAAGAAAGGTGCGCTTTCCCCTTAATGAAGTAGAGAGATGCAAGAAGCCTTCGAACCCTGTTCATCATAGCAATTTCTTCAGCTATTTGTTATGGTTTATGAATTTCATAATTAGGTGCTTAGAATTTTCCCTGAATGTGTTTTCAATTTAGCACGTAGCGTAGGGGAGATATGTCTACTAATAATAATACATGTTTGGTTAAAAGTAGTATAATATAAAATATCATGCGAGTATTTTTAGCATATGAATTGTAATGAATTGACCCGTTAATATGAGATTTCATGGCAGTCAATAAAGAGAACGAACGAAGGTTCAATCTATCGTTATATAGTATTGTATGAAAGAAATTGTTTTTAATTTACATTTGCTTGTATTCAAATCTTTGCCCAAAAAAAAAAGTGAACATATCTTTTATATTCTCAATGCTTCCTCATATATAAAGTTTGAACGTTAACTAAATCCGAGTAAAGAAACAGATGGGAGAATGAGTTTTCATAAACATTAAAGTAATTTCTATTTCACACTGCAATGGATATGATTTGCAAGATAATGTAATCATGCATATTCACTGACGCCTCCTTCTTGTAGTTATTCCTTTAGTATGAATGACCTCATTAAAGGAGGCTTTTACATAATTAAACACTTAATTTAAATACCGTTCACAGTTAGCACATCGACAATCTGGGAAGTCAAGTGACACTCACTCTACTAATAGTCATTCTCTTGCATACATTCTTTTGTAGATATTCTATTTATTTCAAAGACCTCATCACTAAGTCTATAAATTCTAAATCTATGAAAAATACACACACACACCCATATATATATATATATATATATATATATATATATATATATATATATATATATATATATATATATATGTGTATATAAGTATATATATATATATATATATATATATATATATATATATATATATAAAAGTATATAAGTATATATATATATATATATATATATATATATATATATATATATATATATATATATATATATATATATATAAGTATATATATATATATATATATATGTGTGTGTGTGTGTGTGTGTGTGTGTGTGTGTGTAAATATACATATTGTTTAGAAGCCATAGTTATTCCAAAACAAGAAAACATAATTGCATCATAATAACAAAAGACGAAAATTGCGTTATTTCCTGCATAGTGATTGAGAGCATGGCATCCCTTGAAATGTTTCTTCCGATTCTAATGTTTACGGGATGGAAGTGACTTTTTTGATAATGGAAGCCAGTGTTGACAAGTGATTTGCTAACGACGCACAAGGGAGGAGACGGAAATCCATACGGTAATGGAGTGAATAACATGAAGTTAGAGCCAGAGGAAAAGAAGTGATTTCAGTATTGGAAGACATTTGATTTTTCGTTTGTCTTCAACGTCTATTCATGACTGACTTGAGAATGAGGCAGGCGATGTCTGTGCTATTATTATTATTATTATTATTATTATTATTATTATCATAACTAGCTAATCTGCAATCACACCTAGAAAAATAGGATGCTATAAGCCCAAGGGCTCCAACAGGAAAAAATAGCCTAGTGAGGAAAAGACATAGGGAAATAAATAAACTATAAGAGAAATAATGAAAAAAATAAATAAATATATCAAAGAACAACAATATTGATATAGATCTTTAACACACACACACACACACACACACACACACACACACATATATATATATATATATATATATATATATATATATATATATGTATATGTATATATATATATATATATGTGTGTGTGTGTGTGTGTGTGTGTGTGTGTGTGTGTGTGTGTAGGCTTCAAAAGCGTAAAAGAATTAAACAAAATAGAGTAGTGTACCTGAGTATATCTTCAAGCAAGAGAACCCCACAGATATTATTAAGGATTTTTTCTAATTCAGCGTCACAGATTAAAATTCTTATAGGAGCTGTGTCTAACGGGTGTTTATGTCCAGCCTGTTGATACCAATTGAGGAGTCATTTTTATAAGGGTCGGAATTATCTGGAGTATATAATCAACCTGGAAGATAAAGGTGTCCAGCATGCAATAGCATTGTGATGGAAGCAGAGACAAATATGTTCATGTAGAAGCATTGTGGTGTTTGTGGAGATTTGTACCTTTATTGTCCGGTGTCTACTTTATATATCCTTATCACCATAGTTAGATCTTGAAGATCAATTCTTCATTCGTTAATCAAAGATAAGTTTAGAGTCCTTTTTATAGGAAGTAGGTTGGACAGGGCACCAGCCACCCGTTGAGATACTACTACTAGAGAGTTATTTGGTCCTTTGACTGGCGAGACAGTACTACATTGGATTTTTCTCTCTGGTTACAGCTTCTTTTGATTTTGTCTACACATACACCGAATAGCCTGGCCTATTCTTTACATATACTCCATGCTCTCATACACCTAACACTGAGATTACTAAACAATTCTTCACCCAAGGGGCTAACTACTGCACTGTAATTGTGCAGGGGCCATTTTCCTCTTGGTAAGGGTAGAAGAGACTATTTAGCTATGGCAAGCAGATTTCTAGGAGAAGGACGCTTCAAAATCAAAACATTGTTCTCTAGTCTTGGGTAGTAACATAGCCTCTGAACCATGGTCTTTCACTGTCTTGGGGTAGAGTTCTTTTGCTTGAGGGTACACTCGGGCACACTATTCTATCTTATCTCTGTTCCTCTTGTTTCTATATTAAAGTTTTTATAATTTATATATGAAATATCTATTTGAATGCTGTTACTGTTCTTAAAATATTTTATTTCAAATATCAATTACTTATGTAGTTTCCTTATTTCCTTATTCTCTTACCTCACTGTGCTCTTTTTCCTGTTTGAGCCTTCGGACTTATAGCATTCTGCTTTCCCAGCTAGGGTTGTGGCTTAGCAATTAATAATAATAATAAAATAATAATAATAATAACAATAATAATAATAATAATAATAATAATAATTATTATTATTACTATTATTATTATTATTATTATTATTATTATTATTATTATTATTATTATTATTATTATTATTTACCTGACAATCATGTGCATGGATCACGTATATTTGTGGGTGTTTCTGTATCGAATGTTTTTTTACTCTCACTCCATACTTAAAGTGTATCAGGGTAAAATGAGTCGTTTTACGCAGGTGGTACTTAGATTTTTCTATTTAGGATATGGTATATTTCATATAAAAGCAGCTGTGACCTGAATGCTCTGTATAGGCAAATTAGGCTTTCTTATTCATGTTACATCACATGTTTTCTTGTAATCGCCTCTTTTTATTATATATTATCATTTAAAACGGAACTTGCATAACGAAATGGTTTTTATTGGTGTTCAGACGCATAATGATAGTAGCTCCTGTATTGTCAAGAACCAAGAAGAATAGGGAAAACTGAATTGGTTTGCTGACGATAGTGGAAAACGTGTAAAGATATGAATCCAGACTATGGGTTCTTAGCATTATATATAAATACACACACACACACACACACACACACACATATATATATATATATATATATATATATATATATATACATATATATATATATAAATATATATATATATATATATATATATATATATATATATATACATATATATATATATATATATATATATATATATATATATATATATATACATACATACATATGTAAATATATACATATATATATATATATATATATATATATATATATATATATATATGTATATATATATATATATATATATATATATATATATGTATATATATATACAGTATGTATACATACATATGTGTGTATATATATATATATATATATATATATATAATCTCGTGAAGGAAACATTTAATGGCTGTAACCTCCGTGCTTAGGTGATAAATGAACCGATACCCAAACATTGTGCTCATGCCTTTTTGCGTTGAGGTTTTGACCACAAGACTATCCCCTAAAAGGTCAGATTTTCTCAGAAATTTGTCAAAGGATTGCCCGACAATGGCCGTGTAAGGGGCTGTATGTTTGTGTGTAGTAGGCCTACTACAGTATAGCGAATAAATGAAAGGCAAAAGAGATGTGTTATCTCGCATTCTGTAATGCATTTAAAGTCATTCGGTGTCATTCAGTGTAAGTTACTAGGAAATTGTAAATCCTAAAACTAAGAAAAAGTGTACATGTCAGAAGCGTCGGTTAAGACTTAAGGCATGGAGGCTAGTGTGTTATAAAAGGATGGCAACGATATCATTTATGCCATTGTAGAGAAAGATGTACGAAAAGGCTAAAGAATATCAATCGCGAACTGACTGCGGGCTAATTCAACAATAATACCGTGAACCGGCCATAGAACCCTTCAAAGTTGAACTGGTAACAGTGTTTACACCCATGGATGGATAAGATACACAAAAAAATAGCTGGTAGAATATATACAGGAACACGCATGCCCTATCAACAAAAATGAAACTTCTCATACTTAATAGAAAATTTATCGCTTCTGTTGAACGTCGACCAGAGGAAAGCTTTGGGGCCATGGGAGATATAATCCAGGTCTCAGAATGAGCCACCGTAGGATGGCCTGCTAGTTCACACATCATTACAGCACGGTTCTAGTTAGCAAAAACTGCAGAAACTGAAATGATTAGCTGACCACCAATTGGTTTGAAGGTTTGGAAGAATTCCGTATATATCTTGTTGCCCGGTACTAAGTGACCTCTTCTCAAAAAAGAGACCTGTATGTAGAAGACTACAAAGCCGGAAAGTTCATGGCACCACTTACAAGAGGAATTTGCAAAGATGCACAAAGCTTTGTAGTGGATGAGGATGAGGGAGGGCTATGAAACAAGCTTTATATCGGATAAACAAAGAGAAAAAACTTGACTGTGCACCCTAGGGGCCACCTGTATACTTTGCACTGACCATTCCAGGAATTAGAGGATAGAATCTAGGCTGTCCCCAGTCACCTCCAAGTCAAAGAGAAGGAAATGGACAGAACTTAAGGTCATGCAGCTGAGAGGCACAGAGCCAGACTATGACTCTTAAAGACTACAAATAGGTAACACCATAAGATTGTATGATGAACGCCAAGATGAATGCCAATGGTAGTGTTGAATCTGCTGGGGAAATGGGCAAAGAGGATATCAGTAGTCTAATACAACCATGTATATGGATATGAAAATACACCTATAAAGATTCAAAACAAGTCAGTGAGTGGGAAAGTCCCTGAGTAGAGGGAGAGAGAGTGGGGGATATCCCCCTGGATTCCCAAAGAAAGGGGGGGGGAGGTAATGCCACCAGGGAAACTTCGTAGTGTCACCGTAATCCATAATCGGACTTTGAGAAAATCACATTGGTGACTATAAGGTACCGTAGAAATCTGAGCGATTTCATCTTTGAGGGATTGTCGAAGGTCAAGAAATGTGAAGTTTATTTCACACTTTATAGTTACTCTAATAAGTGGATTGTTTTCAGATGCTTCAGTATGAAACTAGGAAATTTTGTTGTGACAGAGGAATTTTACAGACTGCTCACCTCCAGCTGTCATAGGCAAATGCATACAAAGCCTTAAATCACCCCAGTTTACTGACTTCACTTGAGTACTCAGGAAGCTAAGAAGAAATGATAAATTCTTATAGTAATTAATGGTGACCGGAGAGGAGCTGCTAGAACAAATCAATAAAATAATATTTTTTTTTTAGCGACAAGTGATCATCCTTCTATCAGGTCTTATTGAATATTTGTATATTATCAAGGGGGAGTAGAGAGACCTGAGTTAAAGTACCAAACAATAACTGAAGAAAGGAAATCCACTGGACCTCTTCAATCGTGTTAAAAAAAGTTATAGCTCAGTTATATTATATGTATATTTTTGTACATCGAATAAAACCAACACTGCACTCTATTGAAAATTTATTATCTAACAGAATAATTACAGTGCAATAGTTAACGCTTTCAGTAATACAAAAAAAATGTTTGTTTAATTTAGATAGTGTCGTCTGGGGAGGAGAATATGCAAAGAATAAGCGAAAGTATTCAGTAAATGTCAAGGCAAAAGGAAAAATGAACCGTAACCAGAGAATGATCCAATGTAGTACTATATAGC
>NC_090748.1:17257459-17259959 GCF_036898095.1 Palaemon carinicauda | reverse complement strand
TATATATATATATATATATATATATATATATATTAAAACAATTTTTTATGCCATCTTCTGCTTCTGCTTTCCCTCCTTTCATGCCTTTTAATGTTTTCTTTACTTCTCCTACTTTCAGGTTTGCTACCTCCTTAGGTGTTTCATTATTTCTATTGGAAAATTTGTACCTTATATCACTATTGTGTAGTATTTTATAGAAATTCTCTACAATTTTTATGACTTCATGTCTATTGATCATAATATTTCTATTTTCATCCTTAAAGAAAACACCTGTTGGCACCCTATTCCAAGGATTCTTTTCATCAATTTGTTGCTTCTTCGTTTCTTTAGTATTTCCTAATTTTTGTCTGATTGTATTTACAAATATCATGGGTTTCTAGTTTGTTTATTGCTTTAGATAGCTCTGCTAATTCTATTCCATCTCTCCTAGATTTTACCCTCATTTCCAATCTTTTCTTTGTTAGGTTTTTTTTTTCTGATAGTTTTCCTTGATCTTGTTTAGAAACTTTCCCATCTATCTCTTGTGCCGATTCCAATGAAAATGTTTTTAAATTTCTGCTCATTTCCTCTTTATTAGCGCCCATATAGCTGTGAGTACCTATCTTATATTGCTAAACTAAGCTCATCATATTTTTCTCTTATTACAGAAGTGCTTAATTTCTATCTAAAAATTTGTTTTTCCTTTTCCATCCTTATATCTAATAAAAAATAGTTGCTTATCACCATTTTATGGACGCTTAGTTTCTTTATCAATGTTTCATCTTTAGCTAAATAAACTTTTTCAATGAGAATAGAATATATTTCATTTTTCGTTTCTTCATTTGGGCTTTTTCCACATCTATTTTCTTTGTTCCTTTTTTTATAAGAAAATTATTAACTAATAGACGCAGGATATTTTATAGTAGTAAAACTTGCCGAACTTTGCACAAAATGCTTGCAAGAATGCTTCATACCTACAGCTTGGGAAAAATTTATCATTATACTAAGATAATATTAGGCCGAACAGAAAGACAGTTAGCCTATAATCAATCAAGAGATCAAGAAGGCTATGAAAAAGGCTATTGAACAACTGACCTTATCAATGTAATTAGCAAGCAAATTTAGAAATCAACAGAATATGACAAACTACTATATATGGCATATATATATATATATATATATATATATATATATATATATATATATATATATATATATATATATATATATCATGAGAAAGCTTTTGATTCTAAAAAAAAACTTCAACAGTAATAAAATCTTTTTCAAAGCCAAGGAATAGATGAATCTTATGGTAAAACAATTAAAGATATCTATACATGCAGTAATGCCGTCTTAAAACTACATATGGATAGTGAGAAAGTAGTAAGGCAGGGAGACTCCATCCATTCTAAATTATTCATAGCATGTCTAGAAGAAGTTTTAGAAAATTCAAATTTGGAATATTTATGAAATAATATTAAGCTAATGGGGATATCTTAAAAAATCAATATTTGCAGATAATATAGTTATGTATAGTGAATCAAGTGAGGAATTACAAAGATGAGAGAAGATTTGAATAGTAAAAGAAATAATGTAAAACTGAAAATTATTATGAATATTATTCAATGAAAATGGAGAAAGAAATAAAGTTTATGGACGAACCTCTAGAGATTGTTAATGAAAATACTTACTTGGGACAAAAAGTAATTATTTCTCCAGGACATGAGACTAAAATTAAAAGAAGGATAAGCCTAGAATTGAGTGATTTTGGTAAACAAAATAACATTATGAAATGTAAAATACTAGTTTCTATAAAAATTAAAGTACCAAATCATATGGTCCTACAGTATTAACTTATGTATCCGAAATTTTGAGCCTAAGTAATGCCTTAGATTATAAGCTAATTACCACTGAAAGAGTTATGGAAAGAATAATAAAGGGATTAACACTAACAGGCATAAAAAGAGAAGCATGGATACGAGAGCAACTAAAGTAAAGTATATTCAAACAACATGTAAGGAAAAGAAATGGACACGGGTAGGACATATTAATGAGAAAGATAGATAATAGAGGGACATTAAGAAAAACAGAACAAGTTCCTAGAGAATATAAACGAAGTAGGGGAAGGAAGAGAAGACGATGGATCGATAAACTAGGAAATTTTGTGGGTGTGCGCCACCATAGAAATACCATAATCAGACGCAAGCGGGAGGACATGCCTAAGGCCTTTGTTCAGCAGTCGACTAGTAATGGTTGACGATGATATATATATATATATTATATATATATATATATATATATATATATATATATATACGGGTGTGTGTAATCTTTTTCATACATATATTCTCAGCATAGTTCGAAAGAGTCATATATATCATATTGTTTAAATACAAATTCAATTTTCTATGTTAAATCAATTTCAATTACTGTACCTACAAACGTCACTTTGAAGTAACACTATATTGAATTTCATTCGTTCCCAATACAAACAAATAAAAAATATAAAGAAAGACGTACT
>NC_090748.1:17239959-17242459 GCF_036898095.1 Palaemon carinicauda | reverse complement strand
AGAGGTCAAACTCTTTCACAAAAAAATGATGCCTAAGGTTGATTCAAGTTGAAATATTGAACTGGCTACCTTTATTACATTGGTTGGCTATCATTTGGCATTATACTGATTGCTCATTGATTACCCTTTTATGCCAAGTCATCCTTGATGACTTTAAGGATGCCACTTAACTCTCACTTGTTCCTTCAAAAGTTTTTTTTTTTTTTTTTTTGTGTTCATGACGTTCAGAGTATGGGAAAATCTTGGGTTTGATGACTCTGTTTATAGAGATAAATAATTTTCTTTCTCTGTTATATTAAGTTAATGCCTGTTTCAAGATTACAAATTTAGCATGAGTTTCGATTATCGGTCCTGGGAATATTCTTCTTAATTCTGAGTTATGCCTTATTTTGTTTAATTTCCGAACCGAATCACACCGAAGAAAATAAGTGAATTCTGACCTACAGGATCCTTTAGATATAAATTGAATACTCTGTTAAGTTACCTAATCGTAACTTCTGCATAGGCTAAATAACTATCATTCCCCTGAACCGACTGTTTACAATCAGGAAAGCCATATTGCCTCATGAAGACGTTGTAAATCTCATCTCATTGTATTTCTGTCTATTTCTGTCGGGATTTCGACTCCCATTTTCCCTGAATCATGTAATATTCCACCTATCAAGTAAGAATTTTTCTTTTTTACATACCTCTTTGTTGAAGCCCACATGTTTCCTCCTTGCCATTTCATGTATTTCCTTCAATAACGGGAATCTTTTTCTGGCACTAACTTTGCCTCAACATTTCATGATCGGCCGAAAGGATTCTGGTACAAAGGAAATAAAGAGAAGTCTGACACCAACAGACGCAGTCCAAACTTTTATTTTTCAAAATGGCTCCTATTAAAAGTTATTTGCAGGTAACGACGATTATTAGAAGAGAAGTATATTGCAAAACCGTCAACACATAGGCTGCTATCCACTCTTTGTGACATTTGATGAACTATGCCATTAATTTCTATACAAAAGTCATGTTGTATCATAACCAACACTGGGAACATTACGTATCATAAGGCACTTAACATAGATAACTTGACAACACAACCGAAAGCGCAGTTTTAAAAAACACGATATTCTCATTTCAAACAATCAAGCTGACATTGCTTGGGGAGAGATAGACTCTCTAACAAGTAAATCATTATTATTATTATTATTATTATTATTATTATTATTATTTTTATTATTATTATTATTATTATTATTATTATTATTATTATTAACTAAGCTACAAAACTAGCTGGAAAAGCAAGGTCCTATAAGCCCAAGGGTTCCGACAGGGATAATAACCCAGTGAGGAGAGGAAATAATGAAGTAGATTGAATGGTGTGCCTGAGTGTACATTCAATCAAGAGAACACTAACCCAAGACCGTGAAAGACCATGGTACAGAGGCCATGGCACTACCCAGGACTAGAGAACAATGGTCTGACTTTTTAGTGTCCTTGTTGAGTGACCAAGTGGTAATTAGCCACTGAACAATTGCTGTGCAGTAGTTAACCCCTTGGCTGAATTATTTGGTTAGCTAAATGTTGCCAGGTTTAATGGGAAACAGGAGAATGTGTAATGAAGGTGTAAACAAAGCAAAAATGAGCCGCAATTAGAGAGGGATCCAGTATAGTACTTTTTGGTCAGTAAAACAACCCAATAACCCTCTAGCGGTAGTATCTCATCGCGTGACCGGTGCCTCGGCCAATCTACTACCAAAGTTGGAATATCTAAGCAAGGTTTCTGTATATTGGACAGTAACTTCAAAAAGATATGTTCTGCCATCTTAAAAAGATCATTATCCCTGACAAGAGTGCTACGCACTTAGTGACTGAAGGCATGCATGAGGGCTGAACAATATCGGTCAGGGAATTAATACAGGGAACCTTTCAAACTGTAAAATAAAGTCTTTTTAACATTGACAGATTATATATAGCTAAAATGGTGGTATAATTGTTAGTAGTTGTACTCCCATAATTAACTCTTTTTTTTTTTTCATCTCAAAGTTATGCTATTAGATACAACATGTTGTATGTCTCAAAAATTAAAAATAAAAGCACCAATGCCATTTCTATACGCTAAGTGCTGAATTGTCATGAACCCCAGGTCAGAAGACTTCAACAACAATAACCCTTTTAATCCAACATCGTAGGAGGCTCATCTTGAGATCTGCGAGCAAACCTATACACACATTGGAGCACTTTCATATTTTTCCCATGTATTTTCCCGCTTCCCGGATTTCAAGGACCTTCCTTTCCAATACATCAACTAACATACACACTTGCACGACACGTGCGCGACATTCTGTGAATAAATTGACGTGCAGGGTGTGAAGGGTAAAATGACAAGAAAATGTATGTTCCGATTTCTTTTAACATTTCAAAATTCTCTCTTAAGCATCCTCACTCTTCACACACTCTGAACAA
Source organism: Palaemon carinicauda (assembly GCF_036898095.1). Classification (NCBI taxonomy): domain Eukaryota; kingdom Metazoa; phylum Arthropoda; class Malacostraca; order Decapoda; family Palaemonidae; genus Palaemon; species Palaemon carinicauda. The sequence goes on along the minus strand of NC_090748.1, from coordinate 17,240,011 downwards.
AACGTTTATCGTTGATACGCCATGGGGCATAGCAGGAAAAAATAGCCCAGAG
>NC_090748.1:17232459-17234959 GCF_036898095.1 Palaemon carinicauda | reverse complement strand
TATATATATATATATATATATATATATATATATATATATATATATATATATATACGTGTATATGCGTAAACATCACAGGGAAACGTCATGCTCAGATGCAGAAAAACCACAGGGAAAATTAAAATATGAAATATATGATCAAGTCCTGACTAGTTTCGTGATACTTCTTCAGAGGACTGATTTATTGAGAGAGGTTTCTGTACATTTTATTGGTATAGTAAACGTACGAACATGCATATAGAGACTTATTGAACAAGGACGCTCCCATACCAGCTACCTGAGTCGCAGGAGATCAAACCTCATCAGACACCTGCCAAAAAGGGTCATTTCTGGTGACCGGTAAATCCTTGTTTTGACTTTCAGTACAATTTCTTCATATCAATAAAAGTAGCCTTATCCATATAAATACATAAGCAAAATTATATGTATATATAAAACACATCTATATATAGAAGTATATACATAGAAGTATATACATAGACATATACATACAGACAGGCATTCATAAACACACATGCATATTGCATAATATATACATAGAAATATACACACGTATACACATACAGGTATGCATATAAAGACACATACATAGACTTACATATATATATATGTTTTTACACATGATTATCATGTACATATAGTTATGCACATATAACATTATTATCATAAACCTACAATTACGTATATATCATTACTTATATTTAACATAACAATATATAGTGCCAACGTAATTATGTATAATATATGAAATAATTGTATCCATCAGTGAATGGTAGCTTAGGTCTAAATATTAATTTCATAGCAACGTTAATTATTCACACTACATTCAGTTTTACATAAGTGGTTAAAGTTTTTTACATAGCTTGAAAATCTCTTTACATGTAAAAGCGTCGAGTTTATACATTCCATGTCCAATATTCAAGTTGTTTTCAAAGCTCTCTTTTATGAAACTGGACTCTATGATGTTTCTTTCCACTAAGTTATTTGAATGAACCAATTTCTTCGCACATGACCAATTAATAGTGTGATTTTTATCTCTAACGTGGGCCAAGAGTGCATTATTATTTTAAGCATATCTGACACTTTTCGTATGTTGTTCAATTCTCTTTTCTAGGGCTTTACCAGTTTGACCAATATAGAATTTTTTACAAGAATTACATGGAGTACGATATACACATCCCTTGGTAATGTTAGGAGAATTTTTTAATAAGGCTGTTTTTTATTGTATTTTTACTCTTAAATGCTACATTGACATTGAAAATGTTCAGCAGTTGGGGAATTTCTTTAAAAGAAGTACTACAAGGTAGTACATTTAAATTTTGTGTATTGCTGTTCTTCCTGTTATCTTTACTGAAAAAGGTATTTTTTTTCTTTCTGCTGATCTTAGTGCATCATCTAACACAATTTCAGGGTACATCAGTTTCTTACCTATTGCTCTAATCTCATTTATTTTATCATCAATATATTCAGGGCTGCAGACTCAAAATGCTCTTAAAAACATAGAAGTAAATACAGATTTCTTAACTTTGTTGCTTTGATTTGAGTAGTGATTGACATATGCTGAGATATTCGTTGGCTTTCTATATACACTAAACTTAAGTCTATTGTTACACCTGTGTATACGGCAGTCCAAAAAAGGGTAGGGTACAATTATTCTCCAGCTCCATAGTGAAATTTATTGATGGTACCAAGCTATTCAATCTAAGAATAAAAAATAAAAATTTTCATTTACTGGCCACACACATATTATTTCGTCAATATAGCGACACCATTTTCCATTATTAGGTATGGTGTTATTCAAGATTCTATATTAAAAAAGATTCCATATATAGATTACTAAATACTGGGGATAAAGGGTTTCCCATAGCCATCCCAAAAGTTTGTGCATAAAATTTCCCATTGAATTCAAATTTACAATCTTTTATACATAGTTTAATTATTTCTATTAAGGTATAGTTAGAAAATGGTAAATTCAATTGCCTATTATCTAAGGATTCAGATAAAAACTCTAACACGTCATCTATAGGTACATTAGTGAATAGTGAGACTACATCAAAACTGACAAGCACACAGGTACTTTAATCTGTACTTCATTCAATTTGTTAATCAAGTCTACATTATTTTTTATATTTGAATATGAGATGGTGCCAACTAAAGGATTGAGGATATTCACAAGTTACTTAGATAATTTATATGCTGCTGAACCTACAGAGCTAATTATTGGCCTAGCTGGATAATTTGGCTTATGAGTTTTAATAGTTCCATACATACATGGCAACGTTGGTGATATTGTACAAACCTTTTTCATCAGATCAGTAACTCTTTCACTTTTTTGTTGCAATTACTATTCGGAGACTCAATTGGATTTTTTCTTAATTCCATGTATGTGTTTTCATCACTCAAGAGGTTTTCCATTTTTTCTATGTAATAATTTTATTCCAAGATTACCAGTGCTCCAGATTTATCAGCTTTTGTCTGTTTAATATTTATATCTTGCTTT
>NC_090748.1:17222459-17224959 GCF_036898095.1 Palaemon carinicauda | reverse complement strand
GAGCATTTCTCAGACAATGATAAAATGAGGTCGTTGGATCTTAAGGCTACTTCTCATCATAGTTATGATTGACTTCTCAAAATCATATCTATATCCTGGTTCAAAGCTGTCCTTGATTTCCCTGATAGTTTCCACATATCTAAGACAATAAATAGTTGGGTGTTATTTTGAATTCCTGGCCGAAGAGTCCTGGCTAGAAGGATGTTGTCATCAAGGAAGTGATGGTAACTGGGGAGTTCCTACGAGCCCAGCGAGTACTAACCTTATCATCTGCGGGGAATTGTTATATTGATAGTAGCGAATTGGGTATATGAATTTAACCTCTTTGGTGGTTCTGAGATGATTCAGTGATTGAATCAGTCCCGTAGAAAAGGGAAAGAAGGTAGCGGGTTGTTACACCCGGTGTTTGTACACAAGAACTTTTCTAAATATCACCATAAATCCTCCATAGAGGAGGCACATTGATATTGGTGACAATATCACATGAATGTTGGTATCAATAAAGTTTCACGAATGTTGATGGCAATAAGGTCATGTGAATGAAAAGAGTTCATCGTGGAGGGTGATGCCGTATAGGAGGAATTTTGAAGTTTCTGAAACGGCAGTGAATGTTTACGAATTATTAACACTAGGTTGTGTTTGTAAGCGGTTCGACATGTGACCTGGTAGTCTTTGTGGTGGCTGAATTTGATACAGTACACACTGCGCCTACTGCTCGTGTGCCTTGATTTAACAGTACATATTCATTGTCAAAGGGAAGTTCATAAAGTTGTTATCAAATTAAAGGGGACAGGAGATGATTGGGGAAAGAAATGTCTTTTTGGACCTCTCCTACCGTGGAAGTTAAAAGAAACCGATGGCTTTATTAGGTTTTGAGTAGAATGGAATCGCTATAGAAAATTATTTCTCAACGGTCTCTATCGAAGATTTGTTAGTAAGATACAGCAAGATTCTTCACAACTTATCGATGTTTAGCGTTCTGAAGCGTTTAAATTTCCTAAATTAGCATGCTATTACTTAACACGATTGATAGAGAAAATTTAGATATTTAAAATAGTTAAATAATCGAAGCAATGCGCTTATGATTGATATCACTTTATCTTTACTTTAAACACTTTATAACAAACATTACCCAGTGAAGTTTTTCAGCTTATCCAAGATTTTATCAACTTTTTTTTTTATGAGAATAGAGAGAAGGATATAGAAGTACAAAAAAAAAAAATTTCTCAGTTACATGATGTGATAAAATAAAGACTCAGTGAAGTAAAGCACCTTTGATAAAGTGGCATTATCACGGACACTGAGGATACTGTTAAAGCATCGGTGCATTTTACTGCGACTTCATATTCATTGACAGTCAATGTGTTATTTTAACAGCAGGATACACTATTGAAAATACACGAAACTTAAATACCCTCAATATCCTGTATAATCATAGTGGTTGAGTTCAACACTCGCTGACTACATAATGTATACTCATAAAACACCTCTATTAGCCATTCTCAGTTATGGAGCTTGTCAGCTGAGCGAGAGAGAAAACGAGAATCCTAGAGTATGAGGAGAGAGAGAGAGAGAGAGAGAGAGAGAGAGAGAGAGAGAGAGAGAGAGAGAGAGAGAGAGAGCAAACGGACGCACAAGGGGGCGTTCAGTTGACCTGCCCCGAGGATGAAAGTGTGGTTGACTGAAGATTGGATATGTCCGGTGAGATTTTTATTTTTTATTTTCACCGATGTATATTACAGAATCTAAGAAAAAAATACTGATGCTTCGGGCAGTGATAATCACGTTCTGTTTAGAAAGCAATCCGAATTGAACCTATAACTCCATAAGACGGCTATTTTAGGCTTGGGAGAATATTTCAAAGGACTGGATAATATTTTCTTTGTGAGAAGAGTAAGAGGAATAATGGTAATGTTAGTGAGAAATGCCATGCATGTATTCATATGTCTTATAGAGTTGCTGTGCCAGGCAGGGTTTGTACATACCACTGAATTTCGCTGCTGAGTACATCTTGATGTATTGTAGTGGGTCCTTTCCCAACTGCTGTCACTCTTTGTAAATGTTTGTTTTCGTGTGTACGTTGTACGATACAATCATGTCTACGCGATACGCGGTATGACGGTGAATTCGGTTACATAAATTTTGATGTTATTTTTGTTTAGTTGCTTAGTTGTACTCGTGGTCATTATCAGTCATAATGGAAGGGATACTGAAGGAAATGGTAATTATGATGAAAACTGACCAATTTTCGGTAGGCAGCATGTACAGCATACACAAATGGCCTTGTTGAATCGCACATTTAGACTATAGTGACAATGACGCGCTATTTGGTCGCTGATAACTCGTAATGAGGTGTGGAATGCTGCTAACCACGTGTTCTGGCTTAAATATCAATATTCATGTTATACCTGGTGGCATGTTGACCCAGCACTTTTCATGACCCCTACCCTAACCTCGGCAAGCGTAGTTACGTAGGAAATTATGTTTAGTATGTAAGTGT
>NC_090748.1:17212459-17214959 GCF_036898095.1 Palaemon carinicauda | reverse complement strand
TATATGTATATATACATATATTTGTATATATATATATATATATATATATATATATATATATATATGAGATGTAGAATGGAGAAATATTGATTTAAAAGCCTAAGTCAGAGAAGACGGGTGTAATCCAACTGGGGCTCTTTACGTCAACAGGTGTGAGAGAAGATAATAATATTTACTAAGAAATCAGAACATCTCATTAGGAGCAAACATATGATAAATGAAATTGTAATTAAACATACAAGGTTCAGAATAATAAAAAAAAAATGTGTGTGAAATCCAACGTGGTTTTGAACATGTGATGTAATTCTGAGAGGCAAATACTTGTGTATAGGAGGCTCAATTACGTATTGCACACCTGTTGCCGTAACATTTGAATGATTCCAACCACAATATACTGAGACTGTGAAATCATGAACGTTTCATCTCTGAATTGTGTTATTACTTGGTAAATGTAACAATTACTCAGTTAGAATCAGCGTTACAGTGACAGGTGCTTTGTCAACATATTTGGCAGTGAGTGTCCTACGCAATGGGCTGAGGTTTAAAGGGTCTGTTGATGATGATAGGGCAAATGTGGTTGACCCGAAAAGTTTTTTGGGAGAACAAATCTCATCTTATTAGTATCATGAAGGAGGATGGTTTTTAATTGCAGTTGTTACTGGTACCCAAATACATACATTCATTCTTGTAACCTTTTTAATGGAATACCTCCAAGGATCCTTTCTATCTCAAAGTAAGAGAGAGAGAGAGAGAGAGAGAGAGAGAGAGAGAGAGAGAGAGAGAGAGAGAGAGGAGAGAGAGAGAGAGAGAGAGAGTGAGAATAAAACAGGGTTCTATTGAGCATAAAAGTCGTGTATCCTTGTCCCGCTGGTGTGATCATGGGGACCAGCTGAGGAGGAGGAGGAGGAGGATCAGGTTTGTCAAAGGCAGCATCCTGCCACAGCAACAGCTCTCACCTGAAGCGCAGAATGTAGTGTCTGCCAGTTGATACTGGGACTGGCGGACAGTCAATAAATAAACAGAGATGTTTAATCCAAAAGGATGGGTTCCAAAGTGGCCGTTGGTAACATGACCAAGAGGTCTATTTTCTTTTTCTGCTATTACCAGATATCCACAGAGGAACTCTGTTCAGTCATTAACGTTAATCTACTTTACATAAACAAATTTTCTAAACTTAATTTCCTTTTTAGTATATATTCGTTTGCATACTAATTAGATTTGTTATTCGTTATTTTTACGTCTCTATTTGTTATCTAAAATAATTATTTAATTTCTCTTAAGCGTAAATCTAGAATTACCTATTGAAATGTTCTTTGCATTTTCATTGGTTCCTTGTGATTGTTAATAGATATCATAATCGATTTTTTTAACTTTAATTACATTGCACGTCTATTACCGTGTAATATTTCTTTTAGTAACACATGAAGGTAGGTAATCCTAAACGGCGCTAACCAGTTTGTAAAAGCATTGCGAGATCTTTTCAACAGGCTGATACTGTAGTTGAAGTTCAATGAATATTTTTTTTAGTACATCAGGATAGTAGGGGAGAGTATCGGTTATCAGTGTTTAAAAGTTTTATTGGTATGCCTAATGGAATATGTTGATTGAAATGTATGTTTATTTTGAGAATCTAATTATGAACATGTTGAGCTGCGTTTCCTCTTCGAGCTGAAATTATGACTCATACAACAGTACTCGCCTAGATATTCATGGGACATTTGTCGATGCAGTACAAAAATGTTTTAGATAATAAGTCTTTTATATGTAATACATGCATTGTACCTGTTATACTAAAATGTATTAAAATGTAGAATTCGTTCAACTGGACAATACAGAGAGCGGATAAAGATGATGAAATTGCAGAAACTAATAAGGTCATAAGTCAAGGTATTTAAATGCTTGGTAAAGAGAGCCACAATGACGTAAATGCATGATAGGGCCTCAAAACGAATTTGAAAAGAGCTGGGGAAATTTTTTTCTCTACCTATCGCCTGTACAATATGAATTTCCGTCACGAAAATAATTACTCGACTAGGTGAATCATATAAAACGTAGACCATATTACTGGATATTGTGTGGACATAGTCCTTGCCAACTGATTCTCTGATTTTGCTTTAACTGCGTAGCAGAGCATTCGATTTTTTTCCTGTTTACAAATTATTCTATGATGAAAATTACTTCAGTCAACCGGAGACATTTTACATATCTTAAAAAAAGATAAGGCGCACAAATGAAATTATTAATTGACAATCAAATGTCATTTGTATTGATGAACAACGACAATTCATAATATTGATTACAAAAGAAAACACCAAAAGTTGGATATCAACGTCAAATCTATATGAGCAGACTAATCCATTTTATAACAAATATTACGTTATCTTTTTTCCTCTGATTATCTATATGGACATATTTATATTGACTGCCTCCTTCTTGATTTTTATGTCCTTAACTTCGTGGGATCTTTCCACCATGTCATCTCTAAGCGATATAATATTTC
>NC_090748.1:17197459-17202459 GCF_036898095.1 Palaemon carinicauda | reverse complement strand
AAACAGATATAAACATGAAAATTGTAAAAAAAGGGCTTATATATATATATATATATATATATATATATATATATATATATATATATATATATATGTATATATATATATATATATATATATATATATATATATATATATATATATATAGATAGATAGATAGATAGATAATCCCTTAAAATTTCATTTGAATATATTTATTGGTAAAGGAGTTATTGACTCAGCCGCCGAAAATAGCAGCTGCATCCCCAGCCAACCTGGCAATAAATAAGGGAATGACTGGGCTATGGGTGGGGTAAGTTTCGTTCGCGTTAATTTTGACACTTCATATAAGGTCACTCACTTCGTTCGGGACAATAAAAGAAAACTATCTTCTCGCGCCTTAAAGTAGGATTAGTTGTAATGGATAATTTGATTTGTAGGAAACTTAAAAGCATTCTATACTATATATTCATGGAAAAGAAAAAAAAAACTTAGCCATGCAGACATTCCTCTCCTCTTCTAAATAATGAAGGCTCTATATAGGTCTCTGCAAAACCTCTCAACTAGACCTGTCAAACCCTGCTTTTCCGTCCCTTTAAGATTTCCCTATCATACATTTTTTCCCATCTTCCTTTATCGCAATTTCCTCTCTGCTTTAATTCTTACCACTTCTTTATAGTGACCTAACATTTTTCATCCCTTAAACCTTCCTGCACTTATCCCCGAAATATCCCCTTTTTTCTTCTTCTTCTTCTTCTTCTTCTTCTTCTTCTTCTTCTTCTTCTTCTTCTTCTTCTTCTTCTTCTTCTTCTTTTCTTAGCCTTCAACCAAACAAGGAAGAACTGCTGTAATATTTCCTTTGAGCATTCCGCTTTATTTCCTCTCGGTAAATCTCTTCTGGATCTTTTACAAATATTCCTCCAAGTTTCTCTGCTTTGGTTATCTTATGGCTTAGTAGTTCCTCTCTCTCTCTCTCTCTCTCTCTCTCTCTCTCTCTCTCTCTCTCTCTCTCTCTCTCTCTGCTTCCCTAAGTTACTTGATATTCAGTTTCAATAACCCAGGATACAGTGTTACTTTCATTTTCATCCATCTCATCAATGATCGTAAAGGTACCCTGACACTTGCACGAATTTTTGCCACGAATTTGTCGTGGCAAGTCGTGACATTTTGTGGCACGAACTAGAAGATAAAGAAAAAAAAAATTACCTCAGAATCACAGCTGACCTGTCCACATTGACACGAACTGGCAGGGCGAGTTTACGATGAGTTCACGCATAGTTTGCGCATAGTTTGCGCACTTCCCGCATCGTCCCGACGAGTTCACGAACAGTTAGCGCATAGTTCACGACCCGGTCACAAAATTATGTCGTGACCAAAATTTTGAACATTTCAAAATTCTCGTCACGACATGCCACGATGTCACGACGGGTTTACGAACACTTCACGCCAGTTCACGACGAGTTCACTCCAGTTCACAACTCGAGTCGTGACAATGCTGCCACAAATTCGTGCAAGTGTCATCCTGGCTTAAGTGTGACGCGATTTTGTTTGTTATGAAAACAAACCTTAGGGTATTTTTAAGTTCAAATATATCTTATTTTCCGATATTGCCTGAAGATAGGAATTCAACATCATATTTTCTCTGTTATTATGGTTAAATACTTTCATGTATTTTCTAAACACTCTCATAACACTTTGTTGATTTCTCCTTAAACTATAAGTGCATGGTATTTATTTATGAATGTCAGTAATGACAAAATACGACAGCTATTATGAGCAAAATATAAGTTTTATACATCGATAATTAGTTAAGAATTATAAAGCTTATAAAGAAAATGGTTGATAATGACCATACTTTCACTTTACACGGAACACCGCTATCTAGGAAAGGATTTTAATTTGATAAAACATACAGAAAATGCGCACGATAAAGAAGGCAATACTGCTTTTCTCTTTCCCGTCCCTGTGTCACCTAAAAGTACGGGGGAAAAAAATCTTTTGATGTTATCTTTTTTGGCTCTTTTGTTATGATTATGAAGTATTTATGAGCAACAAGAATGGTGAAGCCGCCTCCTGGTCCGAGCTGTTATGAGATATGACAAACACCGAGGAAATTTATGATCGCAGGCATATCCTCCTCGTGAGTCTTCAAAGGGAAGAGAGCGAGGGTTAGTCCGTTTTCATATGTTCCCATCACAAATTTGATATTTTCCTGTTTACATTAAGTCAAACAGTTTTGTCAACATGAAATCAAATTTCATAGAAAAGTGACATAAAAGGTGCCATTAATTCCATGCATTGATTTTTGTAATGATACAAAAAATACATTCTAATTTACTGATAAAGTAACGATTGGCCGTATCGCTTTTAGAGCAAAAGGAGAATTTATTATTTTTGTAGGTGGAATATTTTGCACTTTACCTTGAAAATAAAACACTTTTCTATAAATAATTATGATTGTACCTAAAAGCCCTCTTCCAGTGATGTTATTATTATTATTATTCAACTATATTCACTGCAGAATCTCAGCAAGGGCGATTCATTTAACCGTGGCGGACTTGTGTGCTTGACAACACGTCCATCTCTAGATCTCTTCCGTACTTGGCCATCAGCCATCTGGGTTTTCTAGTTATGGAGGGTCTTCCAACCTGTTTCCAAAGACAAGGCTTGTTCTGTTCCGCCTACGTAGGCCTACGCATTAGGTTGATGGTATCTTCATCTCACTTTTTTTATCTTACTAAGATATGATAGTAGTTTGATATATCATTATCTTACCATCCTCTTTTTCGTCTGTATTATTTATTACCAGAATCTTCTGTTTGGTATGTATCTAATTCTATAATGGTGTGAGCCTTTAAAAACTATTCATTATGGAAGAGAAAAAAAAACTACTATTATTGTTATTATTTTCACTAACTATGCTACAACCCTAGTTGGAAAAGCAGGATGCTATGATTTTTAGGGCTCTACCAGGGAAAAATGACCCAATAAGGAAAATAGATAAGCAAATAGATAAACTATAGAAGAATTAATGAATAAAGAATATGAGTTGTTCTAAGATCAGTACCAACATTAAAATAGATCTGTAATGTATAAGCTATTAAGAAAGACTGTCAGCCTGTTCGACATAAAAACATTCGCTGCAAGTTTAAGCTTCTGAAGTTCCACAGATTCAACTGCCTGATTAGGAAGATCATACCTAAATCTGGTCAGAGCAGGAATAACACTTCTTGAATACTGTCTAGTGTTGAGCCTCAAGATGGAGACGGCTAGACCTTTGTAACTAACTACATACCAAGTACTATGTACAGGATGGTACAGTTTGTAAAGATCTGAATGAAAAGGATTGTCTAAATTATGAAAAATCTTATGCAACATACATTACGAACTATCTGAACGACGGTGTCACAAACTACTATCTTGATCAGGAATAGGAAATTTGATAGACAACAAGTATTTGTCCAACAAATTAAGATGAGAGTCAGAAAATGAAAAGCATACAGGAGAACAACACTCGGAAGAATTTGGAATAAGAAAAAAAAAATTGAAACATCTCTGCAGAATAGATTGATCATCGAAAATCATAAAAGATTCTCTCAATAAATATATCTTTCTTGCAATGTAAGATGAAAAAGACCGAATATGTTTCTCAAAAGCGAATTTTCTCTCAAGAATCTTACCTAAAGTTTTAATTAAAAGAGTTATATAAGATTAAAGAAATATTACCAATGCGGAGATCCGGATGTTGAAGAGCTACTGTCCTAGACCTTCTTACTGTGCGGATGCACCAGTTAGGTATTAACTGAAAAGCTGAGTGAATGTAACTAACTTTATTTGGGGGAAGTATGTGTAAATATACAATCCATTCCACTCAAGTACGGAATTAAAGTTCAAACCCAATAAGATAAGCATATACAGGAATAAACAGGTTATCAGTGCTCGGGGAGAGCATAAAAAAAAAAACAAATACAGTGAACGAGCATGTGATAAACATGCGGCACATTAGTCATACTTTTGAGTTTTGTTAAGGTTCAATTTAATTCTCCATAATTTGCAACTTGAATAAATTATAGCTTGATCTCTATTGAGCGACTCAACAACCCAGTATCAACATTCCGGTGGTGAAATTATATCAAAGAGAAGAGTACCATCATTTGCATATGCAACGAGTTTGTTTTGTAGGCCAAACCACATATCATGTGTATGAAAAGTGATAGACTAAGAACACTAAGCCCTGAAGAACACTAAATATCATATTCCTATACTCACTGTTGCCAATTAACGTCAAGGCTTTGCAATTTGTTACTTAAAAAGTCAATAATGATGCCATGAAAAGACTCACCAACTCTCAACTGAATGAGTTCGAAAACAACGGCCTCATGATTAACGCTGCCCAAGGCAACGCCAAAGTCAAGGCCAATCAGACGAACTCCCTTACCACAATGAAGGAATTTCTGTATACTATTAGAAACTCTACGACGGACATCAAATGTATAAATAATGCATTATAACAGATATATAATTTACCAATCCAAGGCTGAATCTACTAATAACATTTATATTAGTCGTTCCAGTAATAGCATACAACAAGAAATAAAAATGCTTATTTTCATTCAAAGAAACTTTGCTACCAACATGTAGTATCTCTTTTCTCAACGTACAAGTTCATTTATACGATTGCATTTATTTCCAGGCATAACAAATCTTCGGGCATAATATATGAAATTAACCCATTATAAAAAAAAAAAAAAAAAAAAAAAAAAAAAATGTAAGAATCTTATATTTCTATTAATGTTTAAAAAGACGCGAGAACTACACATGCACGCCAAAGTATATTTAGAGAAGTTCTATATGTGTATTTTTATAACATTTACTTGTTGATCACCTTGACTGTTTCCACGGCCCCGTCAACTCACATGCAAATCACATAAACACCGGCGATCATTAGGTTGCATCACGTCGCAGATGCAAAACCCTCATATATTTTGACTATTCATCAACCTGATTTATAATCTTTTCAT
>NC_090748.1:17179959-17187459 GCF_036898095.1 Palaemon carinicauda | reverse complement strand
ACCCAAAAATAGATTTTTCGCTTCGCTCAAAATCCGTTTTTTGGGCTCAAGCCATGTCGTCCTGATGGAAGTGTACCAGAGCATTACTGTATCTGTGGATTCTCAGAACGTGCCGTACTCCCCGGAGGTAATTTTTTCCCGGTCGACTAGACCTAGAGACCTAAGATGTTACCGTTATACATCTTTTCAACTAACTATAAACTATGTTAGAGCTTCCTGCCCCCTACAGGGAAGAGTCCTACTAGACTCTGGAAAAGTCTCGAAGAGTACATATATCTATGTACGAATACCAGGCAAGCTAATATAGTGGTCTCGCCCTATATTAAGTAAAGCATAGTTTGTAAAGGACCACTGCGTCAATATGAAATATCGACCAGTTTTCCGCACAATACTTGTATTGGACAAAGGTTTTATATCCGCATAGGAGGAAAACCAATGCAACATAGCTTGCATAAAGGAACAATTCTATTAGAATTATCCCAGATAAGGTACATAGAATGAATGCTCAATTATACCAGTAAATTGACACAGGTGAAGGAGACGCAAGGTTCTCAAGAACCAGATTATTGACAGGCAATAAATAGACAGGTTAACCACAATTATATATATATATATATATATATATATATATATATATATATATATATATATATATATATATATATATATATATATATATATATATATATAAGAAGAGGATAACCCACAACTTTAAGCATAAGTATGATAGTAAACAGGGCTTGTTTGTCTGAAAGAAAAACATTAGATGCCACTTTTAAGATACCGAGGTATCAAAGTCATAAAAGCCTGTATTACAAATCAATGACATTAGCGTTAGAAACGCTCGGCACACATGTCTGCACTTATGCTAGGTTCACCTTCGGAAATGGAACAGTCTGGATGGGCAACACAGTGCCCTCACTTAGTTTGTAGTACAGTATGTAACTACACACTCACCCTGGAATTAATCGTCCCAATTAAGACCACTGTTCCTCGCAGAGTTAAACAGTAGGGTTAACACCGCGACCCACTGCTACCACAGATCTCTTTTAGTTCCTCTACTTGCTTCGCATAGTGGCGAAAGAACACTCTGGAAGACTTCCAGCCAGTGTATGAATCGGAGATGTTCAAAATCCATGCAATTAAAGAAATTTAAGAATGAGGCAACTTTCCTCGGATCGTGACCTGCGGGTGTATTGTCAGGATCCGCTCTGCGAATAAAATATGTGATTTTCGCTCTGAGTTGATTCAGAGATAAATTTGAGCCTGATGTTTCTCCCCTGAATAGTTGACCACCCTTGAAGTCTGAAGTTCTATGAAGATAGACCTTTAGGCATTCTACTGGACATAGAGATGCATCTTCTTTCAGAGGGCAGATTCTCCAGGGACCCCACCTGTTGGTGGGTAACTCATTCTTGGCGAGAAACGTAGGATCCGGAAACAGGTTCAGTTCTTCCCCATCCAGGAACTGAACACGACCTGCCTCTCTCGAGAGGCTACAATCTCACTAACCCTGGCCCCGGACGCGAGTGCAAATTAGGAAAATAACTTTTTGTGTCAAATCCTTTAACGCACATTCTTCATTGCTCAACAGAGAAGCGAAATGAAGAACTTGTGTAAAGACCATGAAATGGGCTTTGGAGGTGCTGAAGGTCTGAGCCTAGCACAGGCTTTCGGGACTTTATTAAAGATCTCGTTACCTAGGTCGACCTGGAAGGCATATAGAATGGGTCTTGTCAAAGCAGACTTACACGCTGAAATCGTGTTCGCTGCCAACCCTTGACCATGGAGGTGGGGAAAAAAAAGATAAGCAGAAGTCTGTCAAGATCTCCTGCGGAATCTTCGCCTTGACAAAAAGGCCACCCATTTTCTCCAAGATGACTCATATTGCCTTCTAGTAGATTTGCATTTATATTCCTCAATGAAGTCTATACTGGCTTTCGAAATCCCGAAACGCTTTCTCACCGCTAGGGAGAGAAAATCATGAACTGCAGGGTCCGGGTTTTCTGTAATGAAGCGCAGACAGTTGACTTCTGGACTCGCTGGGTCAGAACTGGATCTGGTAGTGGTACAAACTTCAGCTACAGTTCCAATGCCAGGAGGAACCACACGCTGTTCGGCCACTTGTGGGCCACTATTGCCGCTACCCTTTGAAGGATCTCAGTTTGTTGAGGACCCTCAACAGAAGGTTGTGAGGAGGGAACAGATAAATCTTGGACCATCTGTTCCAGTCGAGGGACATCGCGTCCACTGCTTCCGCTAAGGGGTCCTCGTACGGGGCACGTACAGGGGCAACTTCTTGTTGTCTTTCGTCGCAAAGAGGTCTATCTGCAGTTCTGGGACTGATTCAGAATGAAGGAGAATGATCCTGCGTCTAAGGACCATTCCGACTCTATCGGTGTGAACCTGGATAGAGCGTCCGCTGTCACATTGCGGACTCCTTGAAGGTGAACTGCCGACAGGTACCACTTCTTCTTTTCCGCCAATCGGAAGACGGCCAACATCACCTGGTTGAGAGGTGGTGACCTCGATCCTTGTCGATTCAAGTATCTTACAACTACCTCGCTGTCTATTACCACTTTATGTGGAACGAATGACGCGGGGAGACTTTCTTTAAGGTAAGGAGCACTGCCCTAGCTTCTAGAAAGTTTTATGAGAAAGGTCTTGAATAGCCTGGACCAAGTCCCCTGGACTTTTTTCCGATGAGAGTGACCTCCCCATCCCTCCTTTGAGGCGTCTGAGTGAATCGTCACCGACGGGGGAGGTGGCTGAAGAAGAACCTGACTTCTTTAGATGTCTGGCTTGGGACCAAGGCCTGAGAAGAGTACTTAGCCGAAGCGGCTGGTCTTCTCAGATCTCTTCACGCGTTTGATGCATAACTTCTCCAAACTCCGATTGCATCCTTTAGCTGTGCTCTTAGCACTGGGTCTGTCACCGAAGCAAACTGGAGAGAGCGCAGTACTCTCTCCTGCTCGTGTCTTGATATCCTTTCGGAATCTTGAAGTCTCTTGACAGAACCCGCTATCTCCTTCCTTTTCTTCGCTGGGGTGGAGAAACGGTGTGACAAAAGGTCCCAGTGGATCTTAGCCACTGGAACTTTTGAGATGGAGAAAGTCGAGACTTTTTCTGTTGATCTGAAGCCTAGGTACTCTAGGAACTGGATCACTGACTGGAAGCTTGCAAGCATTCTGTCTCGGATGCTGCCCACACCAACCAGTCGTCCAGGTAGGCTACTACCTGAATTCCCTTTAGGCGAAATTGTTTGAGAGCTATGCTCGCAAGCTTCGTAAAAATCCTTGGGGCTATGTTTAGCCCGAATGGCATGGCTCCGAAGGCGTATAGTCTTCGCTGTAGCCTGAACCCTAGGTAGGGGGAGAGTCGATGGCTAATTGGAATGTGCCAGTAGGCATCTGACAAGTCTATAGAGACGGAATATGCCCTCTTGGGCAGTAAGGTCCTTATGTGTTGCAGTGTTAGCATTTTGAATTTGCAATTCACTATGAACTTGTTAAGTGGCGACAAGTCCAGAATGACTCTGAGCTTTTCCGAGTCTTTCTTGGGAACACAAAACAGCCTCCCTTAGAAATTGATGGGCTTCACCCTTTTTCTCCAACCGTTCTTGAACGTACTCCTCCATAACGGGGGTGGAGTGTTGGAAAAACCGAAGGTACGGGGGTGGAGTGCTGTACCAGCTCCCGCCCAATCCATTCTTGAGTAGGCTGTGGGCCCAGGGATCGAAGGTCCACCGATCCCGAAATTTCAGAAGTCTCCCTCCTACCGGTATCACCTCACTTGGACTGCCGTCCTGAGGTCTTGCCTTCCTGACCACGACCACCCCTGAATCCCCTTCCCCTTGAGGGGCGTCTAGACGAGCCTCTGGCTGCTCCTCTAGGCTTTGCTCGGAAGGAAGTAGACTGCCCTTCGAACGCTGGGGTGAATGCCGTGGACTGTGTCGACACGGCCTGGGGTACCCACTGAAAGGTGGTCGGGGTTTGTGCCACGATCTGGGGCACTGGGGGCAATGGCAATTGCAGTTGCTGTTGCTGTCTAAGAGGCTTGGCTGGCCGAGACGGTAGCCTAGTCCTCATAGTCTTCCTCTTTGGTTGAGGACCCTCATCCGGGGAAGACTTTCTTTTGATAGCCAGGTCCCACTTCTGGAGAAGGTTTCTATTCTCCAAGGTGGCTTTATCAAAAACTTCTTTGACCAAGTCGGTAGGGAAAAAGGTCTTTTCCCCAAATGTTGGAGGAGATTAGTTTCTTTAGCTCGTGCCTCACTGTAGCCGAGGTAAACACGAACTCCCTACAAGCTCTCCTTGCCTTGACGAAGCCATAAAGGTCCTTCGTCACTGTGGCCAGATGAGGCTTGGCCACTACCATGAACATTTCATGGACCTTGGGGTCACTTGCCATCGTCTCGAGAGTAGTCTGAAGAGACATTGAGGCAATCAGTCTTTCTTTTGTATCGAACTCACTTCGCAAAAGAAAGTCAGACAGCTTAGGGAGGTCCTTGCCGAACTGACGTCCGGCAATATCAGCCTCCAACTTTCCCACTTAGAACGTAAGATGGACGTCCTTCCAATCTTTGTGGTCCATAGGCAGGGCCAGCGACAAGGGTTTACACTCCTCTAGGGAGGGGCAAGACTTGCCGGCCTCGATTGCTTTTAGTACAGCCAGAAACCCTTTCTGTAAAAGGGGGAAGGCTCTAGTAGGCGAGGACACAAAGGAAGGGAGCTTCCTATTCAATGCAGCTACCTTTGAGTTAGAGAAGCCTCTTTCATCGAAGATGAAAGTAGAGCTTGAGCCTTAGCATGGTCATCACTATGACCTCCTTCGGCTCTGCCTCCTCCTTTGAAGCTGGTTCCTTCCTCAGCCGGACATAACAGTCCGGATATGGTGCCTTGCTGGGCCAGAATTCCACCCTCCAGGGGAACTGAGCCCAGCATATCCGAGATGACGATCTTTCCAGTCGTCATCGACATGTGCTCAGCATACCTCCATGGGTTAGCATCCGAGCACAAAGGAAGGTCTTTCACATTGAGCTTTTCTGGGGCCCATGTGATTCTGCAAGGCACTGCATTCGCAGTTCCATTGCAGCCGCCTTCTGATTCTCCTTCTGCATTTGTTGGATCATTCCAACAATAGAAGAGAGGGCCTGTCCCAGCTCTACTGGGAGACCGGCCGATGTAGAGGGGCTTGAACTTCATCCTGGGCTTCTGCAAGGAGGTCTTCCTCCTGACACCCGTCCACATCAGATATCCTGTCATTTAGCTGGATGTCTTGCATCGCGACCGCGACTTCAGCATCCACCTGGATCTGAACTTAGGGGATCTCCTCTTGAGGCTGGGGAATCACTGCATCAGCTGATGCCTTAGGGAAAAGAAACGCCCTCATCTTCTCACTTGGAAGATAAGGGCCAGAAGTGTACTTTTGGAAGCCCCTTACCCAGGTACGAAGCTTCTTCCTAGCTATCTAAATGTCTCATTAATCAGGTTAGTGCACACAGTACATACCTGAGGGTCCCAATACCGGAGATCATCCTTGGAGACAGCGTATGCTGCGTGTCTCCTACAAAACTCATGTCCGCAGAGGTTCTTGCTGCTGACATTGCAGAAAGCACTTCCCCACTTCGGAGTGTCCTTCTGTAAAGAGAAGAAATTTCCATGAGTATCAAGTGAACTATGTATCACTGGATATGCATAGTATAGCATAACAATTCAGAAATTAAAGACACACACTTGTGTTTCCCTCACAACCCATTGCTGCAGCCTTCCAGATAATAAAATCAAAATGGTTTATCTCTACTAGAGTAACCAATGCAAAGTTTCCAGAGGAAACAGGTGGAGCTCACACCTAGGCAATGATTTTAAAATCCGGGATAATAGACAGGGAAGAACTCTGCTTCTTGTCTGAAGGCAACAGCAAAGGGCCGTGCAAGAAAACACAATAGTGTTAGAAGATACAGTGCTGTACCTAAACTTTTACTATAGTTTTCTTCTTACTGTATATGCTATACAGAAGAATACTAGTACAGTATAGGAGGATGTGTGCCGGCCTGCCTTTGCCGGCCGGCACACACCACAATTAGCTTTAAAGTATACTACTTAACAGCTATAGGGCGGCAGCCCTCTGGTTCAAATGCCTGTGCCGGCGGCAGCAGCTGCCGGCCAGCAACAGCCAGTGTTGGCCGGCAATGATTGCCGGCCAGCAACTACACAAGGTAGTACCCAGCTGCCGGTCACACTCTTGGTGACCGGCAGACAAGGACTGACATAAGCCGGCCGGCAAAGGTACAAGACCGATGCCAGCCGGCAGCAAAAGAACCAGAAGACTACACCTGCCCGGCTGCCGGCCTCATAGGCCGGCAGCCGGCCTCATAGGCCAATGCCGTCCGGCTCTGCCGGCAGGCATGGATGAGGGACCAAGAGAGGTCCGGGCAGCACTCGAAAACATAAGACCCTTGCCGTCCAGCATCTCTGCCGGCCGGCAATGGGCTTAGTCAATTCCATATCCCAACCTATACTAGGTCCAGAAGTAGAATGACATACAGTACAGTAATACCCCTGCCGGCCAGCTCTGCCGGCCGGCAAGGTACAGTACAGTAATGGCTAGGCCATTACGGAGATAGAGGGGGAAGGGACAAGAGGGTCCTGCCAACCTTGCTTTAGTGACAGATCACCCGCAGCCAAGAACTTTGTCTTAGCCTAAGGGAGATCTAAGGGAAAGGGCCAGCGCAGTAGTATAATACCTGCCAGCTTCCAGAGCACCAAAGCAAGGAAGGCGTTGCTACTCCCAAGGGAAGATTTATCCTCCCCGAGAACAGCAACAGGACTTAGTCTGGTCGATCACACAAGAAGGAATCATAACTACAGAAACCTTCGATAGTGACCTAAGGGAGCTAAGCTCCCTTTGTAAGTGTTAGGTCAGCGAGGGAGACTCTGCCCCAAGCCAAACAACACGGACTCAGACTAAAAAACTCTGTTGTTCTGTCCCTCTTTGAACCAGACTCTGCTGGAACAGGAAGGTACAGTAACACCCTAGTATAGTTTTATCGAAAATAAATTCGGAAAAAACCACTTAGGGATAAGCCCAAGGCTTAAACAGAGGGAAAGGGGTTGCATACCTTCTCCGAAGAAAAGAAAGCAACCGGGGAGTATAATAAAGTATACTAAGGCTCCATAAGCAATAGCCTAGGCACCAAGAGAATCGATTACCTAATTCACCGAAACTCTCACGTATACAATCTTGGAAATATTCCACACAGTCTAAAATGTATAAAATATAGCCTAAAGCTTCAATAAAATTTTAATTACACTCGGAAAAACCAAAATCATGCATTAAGTACTAGGACCAAACGACTAGGCTACATGGCCTAGCGTAGGCCAGAATGGCGAATACTTCGCCAAATAATACTAAGCACGAAAGGAAATCCTATGTAAAGCTAAATAGCTAAAATTTATTAAGCAAAACAACCAGGAATGTCACTCTGACTAACTAATTTAT
>NC_090748.1:17162459-17174959 GCF_036898095.1 Palaemon carinicauda | reverse complement strand
GTTATTTTATTTATTGTAAAGAAACCATTCTAGTAATCCTAATATAAGAAAAAAGAATACTGAGTGAAGGTACCTTGGACCAAGATTCAGAACAATATATTCCATTTCTGGAGCCAACACTTACCTCTTCAACCATCACATACATGAATGTATGTGGACACTGAATTGTGAGAGGTAGTCTACATGCATTTGGGTCTTTTTGTATTTTTAGTATTACATCTTGTAAAGTAGACTAGGAAAGGCAATCAACCTCTACAGAATTATCATTTATTTTTTGTATCGAATAAATTCCGTGAAAAAATAATTTCAGGTTAGAGATCAAAGTTAATGGATCGATGATTCTCGCTCGTTTAAAAGTATCATAATTATCCCGATGCATATATAATGTAGCATATTCATGAACTAAAATTGGAAAAATATTTTCCTTGTGCTAGGCATGTTAGATCTCTGAAGATCAACCATCCAGGTCACTGAGCAGTTTGCACACAGATCACCTTGAAAATTTCATCAAGTTCATGTACTTGCAGTTGAGTGACCTTGGTCGTCGAATGTTTCCACACAGTGTCTGAGGTAACTTTTCAGCAAACAAAATAATTTTCATCCTAATACAACCTGTTTGTATTATATCCTGACTCTTATCAAATCGTTAATAATATTGATATATGGTGAGTTACAATTATCCGCATTATATGAGCAGCAGACTGCTTCATTTAGATCCATGTAATATCAAAAGCTTCGACATTAACACATTATCATATTTCTGCTGAAGGTTCTTCAGCTTTGTTGAGTGTTTGTACCCAAAGGGTAGCATGTATTTACTCTCCTCCATCTTAGCTATTCAAATAAGATTCTAAGTTGATTAGGCTATTGCAATGGCAAACTTAGTGAATCCGTTCAATATATTTCAAAGTTAAAGTACTCCATATTTACCATAAAGGCCTGGTCGCATAAATGAGCGGTAAATATTCTCCGATACGCTACTATTTATAACCTCGTTACATTCCTGCGCTCTCACTTGAAAATGGCCAAAAGAAACTGTTCAAGGCCCTATGAATGAAATCTCATGATGAAATGTAAGACGCTACATGTCAAGTGTACGGTTTATTTTCTGTTTGGTTAGGATACTTGACTATTTTCTTTAACACTGATCAATTTATGGTCAATATTTGTGACTACCGCTGACCACCGTTTTATATGTAATTTTTTTTTATTATAATTCTTAAGAGGTTTCAATTCGGATAAGAGAGCATAGAATCAGTAAGTCCAGGTTCCCTGTGTATCTCAGGCCAACATAGATTCCTTCAATTGTTTTAACCTTCCCAGCTACGTTTCTTACTATCGCTTAGCTATAAATTATCTAATACAGTTTATATGAATCATAGGAATTAAAATTCTTAATTAGAATTAAGCCATTGTCAACTAATCTCGATATTTTGTTCTACAGGGAATGGATGTCAGCGCTGTGATTATAACTATTTTAATTATTCATCATCTTGGTTAATTGAGTACTGAAGGAATCACGAGGTTGAGAGGATGACCGCATTATGGAAATCGATAGAGCCCTTACGCAAGATGCCATCTGAATGTTTACAACGAATCCAAAGATGGATGACCCAGGAATCCCGTTCATTGCGATTTATTGCTGTGATATAAGGTCGTGACCATCTCCGAGCAGGGAACTTAGGCAGTATTTCCATCAGGTTTTAATGCTGACTTATATTTCTCCTTTTAGTTATTGGATAGAATACCTGGCTAGGATATGGGGTAGATAAAGGGGAAATGGAAAGGGAATGGGAGAGTTGGTGGCAGAAGGATAAAGGAAGCTTAAAAGACAGGGCGTGTTATGTCACCGAGATATGGCTTAAAAGGAGGTTTTACGAGGACAAACCGCAGACGACCAACCACGTCGTATGAGATTTCATTGCCGAGAGAGAGAGAGAGAGAGAGAGAGAGAGAGAGAGAGAGAGAGAGAGGGGGGATATACTGCACATAACAATCTGCTGTAAGAAATAAGACAGATTTTGTAATATAAGAAAAAAAAAAAAAACATGTACATCCACTCCAATTTCACAAGCTCATAGGAGGAGGACATCCATTAATCAAAAAATAAATGAAATAAATCACTGATATAGCAAATGAAACATAATGCTTTAGTACGAAGCACATGGCATAATGATAGGCATTATTCTTAGAGAATGAGATAAGACGAACATATTGTCTTCACACCAAGGATGAAGAAATTGTTCATCCTTTCATTTTACATTATTTGGTAACTACATTCATAGCTAATCCCATACCCTCTCTCTCTCTCTCTCTCTCTCTCTCTCTCTCTCTCTCTCTCTCTCTCTCTCTCTCTCTCTCTCTCAGCTGGTAGGTAGGTTGAGGATCAGCGATCGTATCTCGGACCTGGACGAGGAGGTCCAGATGGGTAAGTCTCTGTTCGTCTGAGCGGCAATAATGTACCTGGCTTTAAGTGAACCGTTGTGGATTGCAGCTAGAAGAGTAAGGCAGAAGATGAAAAGCTAATCGAGTGTATATTTCTGGTAAAACAGTATACTATCAAAATAGGAGGGCCTCGACGGTAATCTCAATCGTATATATATATATATATATATATATATATATATATATATATATATATAGATATATATATATATATATATATATATATATATATATATATAGATATATATATAGATATATATACACATATATATATATACATATATATATATATATATATATATATATATATATATATATATATATAAATATATATATATATATGTATATATATATATATATATATATATATATATATATATATATATGAACTACATATATATAATTCAAATATATGTATATATATATATATATATATATATATATATATATATATATATATATATATGTGTGTGTGTGTGTGTGTGTGTGTGTGTATGTATATATTTATATATGTCTATATATATATGCATATATATATAAATATATATATATATATATATATATATATATATATATATATATATATATTTATATATATATATATATATATATATATATATATATATTACAGTATATATATATATATATATATATATATATATATATATGTATATATATATATATATATTCTCTCTCTCTCTCTCTCTCTCTCTCTCTCTCTCTCTCTCTCTCTCTCTCTCTGCGTGCAGCACATCCTCCTGGGACGATCAGGATGGCTGTCTCATCTTCCCCTTCCGTTCATCCAATTTCCCCTCGTGTTTAGACGTTTATTTGTTTGAACTGTGGGGACTGAACTGTTATTAAACGTGAACCTGAGAGGTTATCAATAAGAAATGCTATATCCAATATGTTTTCTGATAAAAGTATAACTTGTTGAAATATAATTCCAGGGTAGTTTATCTAAATTGTTCTGCCACTTCACATTTTCACATGATTTTGTACATTTGGAGCAGAATAATTTCTATTCGTTTTCGAATATAGGATAGCAATTACAAAGTGATTTTTTCCACTAGGACTCTCGAAGCTGGAAATATTAGCAAAGAAACTATGACGGAATACAATAGATTTAAATAATAGACCAACGTAATTCTGATTTATGGAAGTTGAACAATATGACGGGTTGTGTAATCACAAAATACTAACTGAAATCTGAACTAATTGTGTCATAAGAATAAAACCTAGAAAATGTAAGGAATGGATGGTAACATATATATATATATATATATATATATATATATATATATATATATATATATATATATATATATATATATATATATATATATACATCATACCAGTATGTGGTAAAGCTGAGTATAAAATTCGAAGAGAAGATCACGATCAGGAGAGAAAAAATAAGATTAAAACAAAGCACAAAACCATTATGATATATGAATAAAAATAAATACTACTCAATGCCGATATTTTCTATAAAATTTTTATCATAATAGCTCATTCTCCTTTGAATATTACATGAATACACTTATATAATTGTTACCTTTATCTAATTACGAATCTATTCATAGCTATTATCTATCCGTGTGGTATTGAGGCCATCGACGAAGTATGAACTTGCTTCTATTTGGCTGTAGTGAAACACGACCCCATTTCCGGAACAGCTCGTCCTCAAGGGTACTTCGGTACATGGAAGTACCCTTAATAGTGAAGGGTCCATAGACGGTATCATAAGATGTAGAAATAAAACTTGATATATGAATGTAATGCTGACTTACATTTCTCTTCCAAGTTATTGGAGAAATATTTGAAGGAATCTTGTGGGAAAACTTAAAAAAAAATAAGATTACCGATAATTGGTGCATAGTAAGTTACTCCCATTGTTATGGAGGAAAATTGGCTTTCGAAAAATAAATATGATGATTACTTTGGTGAAATTAAGAAAAAGGGGAAGGATATTCTATTAATAGAACATTTAGAATGTATGAAAACTGTTCACTAAAATTATTGGACTTATTGAAATTATGGAGTATCATCAATTTATAATAAATAAAGTGATGAAAAACCGTTTGTGACACAGTAAGCAAAAGTGAAACAAAAGCAAATACATGACAGCAGCCTGGGGAACACGTCACTCTCTCTCTCTCTCTCTCTCTCTCTCTCTCTCTCTCTCTCTCTCTCTCTCTCTCTCTCTCTCTCTACTTCAGTAAGAAATAATTCCTTGATCGTTTTTCTGAGGGTATAAGCTTACATAACCACTACAGCTACTGCCACACATATTTACCGCAGTAAATATATATAAATACACACACACACACACACACACAAGCACACACATATGTTATTTTATGTTTTCTAAATATCCGTGAAAACTTTAACAAAGGTTATTTTAAAATTTGTATAATCATCACTGTTAATATCAAAGTATGCTTAGATCATAATAACTCGAATATTTAATACAGTTACCATTTCTATGTCATCAAAAAACTTCAATGATTTCGAGAAAGATTTGTTAAAACGAAATCCCTTTTTCAAAGATTATTGGATTCTGAAGATGACTGTCAAAAATTTCATTATTTGTATGAATATACACACACACACATATATATATATATATATGTATATATATATATATATATATACATATATATATATATATATATACATATATATAAATATATATATATATGTATATATATATATATATCTATATATATATATATATATATATATATATATATATATATATATATATATACATATATATAAATATATATATATATGTATATATATATATATATATATATATATATATATATATATACATATACATATATATATATATATATATATATATATATATATATATATATGTATATATATATATATATATATATATATATATATATATATATATACTTATATATATATATATATATATATATATATATAAATATATATATATATATATATATATATATATATATATATGTATATACATAAGTACATACCTATGATGAAAGTCATGGTTTTAAGATTAGTTTCAACGATTTGACATTCCATAAAAAGCTTACCATGACCTCTGAGTTGATTTTTATTGAATGTCTCAATCAAAAAATGAAATTTATGACAGTCATCTTCGGAATCCGATAATCTTTAAAAAGGGGAAATTCTTTTTGAAAAATCTTTCTCGAAATAACCGAAGTTTTTCTATGACAAGGAAATGGTAAATATATTATCTATTCGATTTGTTATAATCCAAGCATACTTTAAAATTAACAGCGATGATGATACACATTTTAAAATAACCTTTGTTAAAGTTTTCATGGATATTTAGAAAACATGAAAAAAACATGTACTGCAGACTATATAAGACGAGAATGGAATAAAGCAAACATAATAATAATAATAATAATAATAATAATAATAATAATAATAATAATAATAATAATAATAATAGTAATAATAATAATAATGATGATAATAATAAAAACAACAACAACAACAACAACAACAATAATAATAATAATAATAATAATAATAATAATAATAATAATAACAAAGATGTTCTAAGAGAATTTCACTTCAAGCAATCACCAAATGTAGTACCATTTAACAATGGATCGGTAAAAGCAGGGATGGCGTGACTTCGTTCCATGCCACCAAGCTGTTTGGTGAAGACGCTTCGCTTGCATCATGGTCATTATGGTGCCCTTGATGAGCAAGGAATCAATGTCTGCCAGTCAAAAGGTTACAAGGTAATACGGGGAATGACCTGGCTAGGTATCTGATGAGAGTTCGCTCGTACCCGATTCATGAAACTGTTTCTATTATATTTATCGATTTAATCTATCTATCCATCAATATATTCATCTACACATACTACACCCATATATATATATATATATATATATATATATATATATATATATATATATATATATATATATACATGCATATATATATGTATATATATATGTATATGTATATACATATATATATATAGATATATATATATATATATATATATATATATATATATATATATATATATATATATATATATATATATATGTGTGTGTGTGGAGATGGAGCTGGGGGGAGAGTGACTGCTCCCCGCACTCTAGTTTTGGGGTGTTTAAATGTGCGTGGATGTAGTACGATAGAGAGTAAAAGATGTGAGATTGGAAGTATGTTTAGAAGTAGAAGGATGGATGTATTGGCCTTGAGTGAGACAAAGATGAAAGGAAAGGGTGAAGTGATGTTTGGTGAAATGTCTGGTAGAGTGTCTGGGATTGAAAGGGGAAGAGCGAGAGAGGGTGTGGCGTTATTGCTGAGTGAATGGATGACAGGTAAAGTAGTGGAATGGAAGGAGATATCATCTAGGTTAATGTGGGTAAGGGTTAGGTTGGGTAGGGAATGTTGGGCGTTTGTCAGTGCGTATGGGCCAGGTAGTGAGAAAAGTGAAGAAGATCGGAATGAGTTCTGGAATGATTTGACTAGGTGTGTAGAAGGACTGGGTAGAAGGAATTATGTAGTTGTTATGGGTGACTTAAATGCTAGAGTGGGCGCTGGAGAGGTAGAAGGTGTCATTGGTAAGTATGGCGTACCAGGTGAAAATGAGAGTGGTGAGAGACTGGTAGACATGTGTGTTGAACAAGAGATGGTAATAGGTGCTAGCTTCTTTAAAAAGAAAGATAAGAATAAGTATACATGGGTAAGAGTGGCAAATGGAAGAGTAGTAGAAAGGGCATTAATGGATTATGTGTTGGTAACTAGAAGAATGTTTGGAAGATTGAAAGACGTGCAAGTGTTTAGGGGTATGGCTAACGGTATGTCTGATCATTTTTTGGTGGAAGGAAAGTTAGTTGTAGCAAAAGAGTGGGGGAATAGAGTAGGTGGATGTAAAAGGGAGGTAGTGAGGATTGAAGAGCTATTAAAACCGGGGGTAAGAAGTAAATATCAGGAAAGGTTGAAAATGGCATATGATGAGGTGGGAGTAAGAGAAACTGGTAATTTAGAGGAGGAATGGAAGTTAGTAAAAGAAAATTTTGTTGGGATTGCAAGTGATGTATGTGGCAAGAAGGTTGTTGGAGGCAGCATGAGGAAGGGCAGTGAATGGTGGAATGAAGGAGTGAAGGTGAAAGTGGAAGAGAAGAAGAGGGCTTTTGAAGAATGGCTGCAGAGTAATAGTATAGAGAAGTATGAAAAATATAGAGAGAAAAAGGTGGAAGTAAAGCGCAAGGTACGTGAGGCAAAGAGGGCAGCTGACCTGAGGTGGGGTCAGGGATTGGGTCAGTCATATGAAGAGAATAAGAAGAAGTTTTGGAAAGAAGTGAAGAGAGTAAGGAAGGCTGGCGCAAGAATTGAAGAGACAGTGAAAGATGGAAATGGAAGGTTGTTAAAAGGAGAGGAGGTAAGGAAAAGGTGGGCGGAATATTTTGAAAGTTTGCTGAATGTTGAGGATAATAGGGAGGCAAATATAACTGCTGTTCCAGGTGTTGAGGTGCCAGTGATGGGAGATGAGAATGAGAGAGAGATAACAATAGAGGAAGTGAGGAGAGCACTAGATGAAACGAGAGTAGGAAAAGCATCTGGTATGGACGGTGTGAAAGCTGAGATGTTGAAGGAAGGGGGTGTGACTGTACTTGAATGGTTGGTGAGATTGTTTAATATGTGTTTTGTGTTGTCAATGGTACCAGTAGATTGGGTTTGTGCATGTATTGTACCACTATATAAGGGTAAGGGAGATGTGCATGAGTGTTGTAATTCAAGAGGTATTAGTTTGTTGAGTGTAGTTGGAAAAGTGTATGGTAGAGTACTGATTAATAGGATTAAGGATAAAACAGAGAATGCAATCTTGGAAGTACAGGGTGGTTTTAGAAGAGGTAGGGGTTGTATGAATCAGATTTTTACAGTTAGGCAGATATGCGAGAAGTATTTAGCAAAAGGTAAGGAGGTGTATGTTGCGTTTATGGATCTGGAGAAAGCATATGATAGAGTTGATAGGGAAGCAATGTGGGATGTGATGAGGTTATATGGAGTTGGTGGAAGGTTGTTGCAAGCAGTGAAAAGTTTATACAAAGGTAGTAAAGCATGTGTTAGAATAGGAAATGAAGTGAGTGATTGGTTTCCGGTGAGAGTGGGGCTGAGACAGGGATGTGTGATGTCGCCGTGGTTGTTTAACTTGTATGTTGATGGAGTGGTGAGAGAGGTGAATGCTCGAGTGCTTGGACGAGGATTAAAACTGGTAGACGAGAATGACCATGAATGGGAGGTAAATCAGTTGCTGTTTGCGGATGATACTGTACTGGTAGCAGACACAGAAGAGAAGCTTGACCGACTAGTGACAGAATTTGGAAGGGTGTGTGAGAGAAGGAAGTTGAGAGTTAATGTGGGTAAGAGTAAGGTTATGAGATGTACGAGAAGGGAAGGTGGTGCAAGGTTGAATGTCATGTTGAATGGAGAGTTACTTGAGGAGGTGGATCAGTTTAAGTACTTGGGGTCTGTTGTTGCAGCAAATGGTGGAGTGGAAGCAGATGTACGTCAGAGAGTGAATGAAGGTTGCAAAGTTTTGGGGGCAGTTAAGGGAGTAGTAAAAAATAGAGGGTTGGGCATGAATGTAAAGAGAGTTCTATATGAGAAAGTGATTGTACCAACTGTGATGTATGGATCGGAGTCGTGGGGAATGAAAGTGATGGAGAGACAGAAATTGAATGTGTTTGAGATGAAGTGTCTGAGAAGTATGGCTGGTGTATCTCGAGTAGATAGGGTTAGGAACGAAGTGGTGAGGGTGAGAACGGGTGTAAGAAATGAGTTAGCGGCTAGAGTGGATATGAATGTGTTGAGGTGGTTTGGCCATGTTGAGAGAATGGAAAATGGTTGTCTGCTAAAGAAGGTGATGAATGCAAGAGTTGAGGGGAGAAGTACAAGAGGAAGGCCGAGGTTTGGGTGGATGGATGGTGTGAAGAAAGCTCTGGGTGATAGGAGGATAGATGTGAGAGAGGCAAGAGAGCGTGCTAGAAATAGGAATGAATGGCGAGCGATTGTGACGCAGTTCCAGTAGGCCCTGCTGCTTCCTCCGGGGCCTTAGATGACCGCGGAGGTAGCAGCAGTAGGGGAGTCAGCATTATGAAGCTTCATCTGTGGTGGAAATGTGGGAGGTTGGGCTGTGGCACCCTAGCAGTACCAGCTGAACTCGGTTGAGTCCCTGATTAGGCTGAAGGAACATAGAGAGTAGAGGTCCCCTTTTTGTTTTGTTTCATTGTTGGTGTCGGCTACCCCCCAAAATTGGGGGAAGTGCCTTGGTATATAGATATAGATAGAGTGTGTGTGTGTGTGTCTGTGTGTGTGTGTTTATGTATAGATCTAATACACACTCATACACACACACATATATATATATATATATATATAAATAATATATATATATATATATATATATGTATATATATATATATATATGTGTGTGTGTGTGTGTTTGTGTGTGTGTGTGTGTGTGGGAGTGTGTGGGCGTGTGTGTTTTTTTCATGTGTATTGAATTCCGATGTTGATAAATTTACTAGCCTAACGGAAATCCTTTTAACAAGCCATACTTTATTGCCAAATCTCAACTCTTGTAATCAATAACTCAATATTTAAGTAAAGAGTAATGCTCGGGCTCTGATGAAGAAGTAAAGCAAGGAAATCTTATACGGAATTCATTCTTTAAGAGAAAGAGAAACTATGTTGAAGGATCAAGTTTCCTCAGACAATGTCCCTCCCTCCAGTAAGAGGAGATTCTTCAGGATGCCCCCTCAACTTATCCTGGCTTTATAGAACTTCACTGAAAATAAAGATTTTTCACCTACACGCAAGGTCTTTGGAACTCCATCCGATGAAGATACAGATGTCTTCAGAAGTATTTCAGCAAGTGATTCTGCAATATTATCGTATTTGTTGGGGTTAAATGTTTATAGATTTCATCAAATTTTCTTTTATATAAATGTATTATCCTTATACAAAGATAATGATTTATTTTTAGAGATGGCAAGATGAAAGCCATTAGTTGTTGAATGAAACACTTGTCAGCAAAAGTTGCTGAGATCTTATATCAACACTGTTCTATGACACAGAGATCTGGATCATATAATAACACTTATCTCTGGCACAAAACTTTGTATCAGATATTGACACTGCTCTATGGCACAGATACCTTTATTATATACTGTATCAACACTGCTCTAAGGTGCAGAGAACTGTATCATATATTGACAACTCTCTATGGTATCGACATATGTATCGTTTTCCAACACTGCTCTGTGGTGCAGAGGCATTGCTCTTATTTTGACACTGCTCTATAGCATATATTGACACTGGCCTACTGCACTGTGATATGCAACATAAATTGACATTGCTGTATGGCATAAACCCCTGTATCACATATTGATGCTGATTTATGTTGCATGAACCTGAATCATTTAATAACAGTGGTCTATAATCCAGAGACCTGGATCATATAATAACGCTGCTCTATAACCTAGATCCCTGGAACATATACCGACACCATCTCATAAAACTGGGATATTTTCTTATTCCTCATGTCCTAAAATCTTTTTGCCTCACCTGGGTGGATCAGATTCTACATACAAGATTCTAGTAGTAACATTAAGCATAAGTATAAAAGTCTTTCCCAACAAATATCAAATACACTGGTTTGGGCATGTGACCTGAATGAATGATGAGCAGCTACAAAACAAATTTAATATGGAGGACTAAAGAACGACCACCGAAGGCCTGGTGAATCCTAGAAAAGAAACTTTAAAGATTGCACCAACAACCTTGGATACATTCTTCAGGGCCAGCATTGTCTTTGGAACAGTATTAACCTGTCGGTGCATCTCGCCATAAAAAAAAAAAAAAACATCAGTAACGTGTCATGCAATAAGTTCATAAAACCACAAATCCTAATCTGATGTGTCTAACATTTAATGCAAGCCCATGACTGGCCTAAGGAGCCCTCTTCTCACTGCACTTAAAAGGTAAGACTAACAGCACCACCATAAAACATTCAGCAGCATCAAATTTCCTCAAAAGTTATGAGTGACTGGTTTAAATAAGTGTGTGCGTGTGTTCTTCATGGTGTATCTGCGTATATATCAGTATGTTTATGTCTGTATAGTCTTACATAATTTTTCCGTCCCGCTCTTTCAACTTGATTGATATAATTCAAGATTTGATATACACGCCTGATGGTTCTGTTATCACTAAAATAGAACCAGGTGTAATATGGCTTACTTCCAAGAAGCAAAGTTGAATTTCTACTTCTTCAACTTCCTATTATTATTCGCTTTCCTTCCATTTCTCTCTCCATTTTTAGAAAAATTATCACTTTTTTCTCTAACATTTATTTCTCCATCTTTCTTTGGTACCACAGGCGATAATACCCTAATTGGTCATATTTTCTGCTGCAAAAACTTTCCCGTTTTCTTTTCACTTATTTTTGGGTTAGGAGATCTGAAGGAAACTCCTCCATAAATCTTTATATAAGGACCATTTCAATCCAGATAAACTTTTCTTCTTAAAAGACTTTTAAAGATTCGACTGACGTCTTTCTTAATGGATTCTCGTTTCCATTGATTAGCATTCCTTTAGCAGAGGAAATAATAGAAGACTCCAACAATTAAAAGGAAATGGAAGCCATTCAAAGTTATCTATTCTAGTTTCAGATACACATTATCATCTAGGAATTTAGTGTTTATCTTAGAAACTATGGAAAAATATGATCAGAGAATAAATACACATTTTGGGAAACAAGAAGTTAGAAATATTTCTGACAATAAAAAAATCTGAGAAATATGGTCGGTTCATAAATTCAACGAAAACATGAAGTGAAATTAATTCTAATTTCTATTTCAACCCGTCCATATCATTTTTTCAAAGTTTGACACTGCCTTACACCATGTTCTTTATTTCTAAAATAATTCACTATCAGTTTCATTCAGTCCATTTACGATGGCCTAATCATTTTAGGTAAATAATTTTTCATCTACAATCTAATT
>NC_090748.1:17144959-17149959 GCF_036898095.1 Palaemon carinicauda | reverse complement strand
TATTCTCAGTGAAAAATTTAATCAAGTTAAAGACGTATCAGTGTTAAATAAGTTAAAGTCAATCGATCATAGAATGGTGAGAGGCCAAATTTGTTTAGATCTAAGGAAAGAGAGAGAAGAATTAATTTTAAGAAAGAAAATAATCACTCCTGTAATAAGAGAAAATTCTCATGCGTTTAGTTTAGCAATACAAAATAGGTACTCCCAGGTATATGATGATTTGGAAGCAAATGAAGAAGAAAAGAACATAAATTCCAAGCAATTTATATTGGAATTAGCGTAAGAGATAGGTAGAAAAGTTCTTAAACAGGATTAAGGAAAATTATCAAAAAAGATAAAAATATAATAAAAAAAAAATCGAAAATGAAGGAAAAATACAAGAGAGAATAGATACAATGAAAAGAAATATCCAAAACAATAAACTAAATAAAAACCCAAGATAATCGTGAACACAATTAGACCAAAATTGAGGAAACACTACAGAAATAAGAAACATCAAATGGATGGAAAAAAACACTTGGAACAATGTCAACGGATGTTTGCTTTAAAGGATGAAAATGGAAATATTGTTCATAATTGAGAGGGAGTGATAAAAATTCCCGAGGATTTCTGAACAATGCTATACAATAATGATATAAAAAACAAAAAAACATTAGAAGGCATAAAAAGAGGCAAGGCAGCAGGAGATGATGGCCTTACAATAGATTTAAAAGTGTATGGAGGAGATTATATAGTAGTAAAATTTGCTGAACTCTACACCATATGTATGCATGAATGCTCTATACCTACAGCTTGGGAAAACTACCATTATACTATTTCATGAAATAAAAGACACGAAAAACCTGAAACATTAACGCTCAATATGTAATATATAAAATACCTACGAAGATTATATTAGCCCGAATATAAAGACAGCTAGACTTCAATTAACCAAGAGAGTAGGCAGGCTGTAGGTGTGGGTATTCAACAATTGACCATATCCACTTAATTTACCAGCTAATGGAAAAATCACACGAGTATGACACACCCCGATGTATAGCCTTTATAGACTCTGAGAAAGGTTTTGCTTCCGTCAAATCTTCAGCAGTAATGAAACCCATTCAAAAACAAGGGATACATGAATCTTCTGTTAGAACATTTGATGGTATCTATACAGGAAGTACAGCAACCCTAAAACTACATAATCATAGTGAAAAAATTCTATTTGAGAAAGGTGTTGCACAGGGGAACCCCTTACTCCTAAATTATTCAAAGCATACCAAGAAGAATTTTTAAAGAATTTGATTGGGATAATGTACAAATTAATATTAATGGGAATACCTTCAGGACTCAAGGTTTGCAGATGACATAGTTGTGTTTAGTGAAATCATGGGAGGATATAGAAAAGGTGATGGAAGACCTGAATAGATAAAACAGAAACGTAGGACAGAAAATTGAGAATATCGTTCTAAGATACTGTTCAATGAAAATGCAGAGACAACTAATTTGAGTTGCAGACGAGCATGTAAAGAGGATAAAGGTACCTGAGACAGACATCCCCAGGTCACGAGATCAAAATCAAAAGAAGTAAGACCATAGGATGAAGAGGATTTGGTAAACAAAATGAGATTATGAAACGTAAAATATCACTTTCTCTAAAAAGGAAAGTATTTAATAAGATGGTCCAACCAGTATTAACTTATGCATCAGAAACTTGGAGCCTTACTAAAGCCTTAAACCAGTTGCTAGTTACAACTCAAAGAGCTATGGAAATAATAATAATGTAAAAAAACACCAGGAGACACAAAAAGAGCAACATGGATAAAAGAGGAAACTAAAGTAGAGGATATTCTAATATGTAAGAAAAAGAAATGGACATGGGAATGACATATAATGAGACTGATAAGCATATAATGAGATGGACTTAAGGATATTGTAAAAGAGACGGGGAAAAGTAGAAATGATGATGGACTGACGAACTAGAATGTTTGAAGGTAAAGACTGGCTTTTGTTCTATAATAGACTAGTAAAGGCTGAAAAGATTATGGTGATTATGATACACACACACAAAAACATACACAAACACACACAAACACATACACACACACACACACACACACACATATATATATATATATATATATATATATATATGTGTGTGTGTGTGTGTGTGTGTGTATGGCATCCAGCCATTGAAAATTAGCCAAAACAACTATGATCAGTGAGTATATATATATATATATATATATATATATATATATATATATATATATGTATATATATATATATATATATATATATATACATATACAGTATATATATATATATATATATATATATATATATATATATATATATATATATATATATATATATATATATATATATATATTATACTATGAAAGGTTTGGGAAATATTGTCGACTTGCTGGTGTGAATTATAACATATCAGTCTGGCATATGTTTGAATGCGAATAGAAAATCAGGAAATATCAGTAATGAATATGACTTTACCATTCTAGTAATAAAAATTTCACACTGCAAAAATTTGATGAGATGATTGGGAGAACATGAGTGACATTGTAGGAGACGTATCTTGTGATATTGATATTAAAGTAGCACAGCGTGATATTGAAGGCTGTAGTGGTGTTCTTCTTGTTATAACTTATTTTCCAGACTATTGATGCTACACTACAAATACAAAAAATAAAATGCAAATTGTGCTTAGAGATCTTAACAATAGATGACTGTACCAATAAAGAGGAAAACAGAATTCAAATTTAGATTACATTAAAGGGACCAGCATAGGATTGTTGCTTTTCCCAGATGGAGAAATAATATACGCAGTCAAGTACAATTACATAATTTTGAATAAATTATCGCACACTGGCACTTTTAAATCTTCAAAAACCCAGTGGCAGCTTCTTATGAATACATCTTTTGATATCATAAAGGAAAATGATGCTCATTTCACAGAGGTTGTAAATAACTTTTGCCCGAAGGAAAATGACTATTCAAGCACAAGAATAACAAGGGTTGAAAGGAAAGAAGAGAAAACTGCAGACTTTAGTAAAGAATACTCAGACAAAGGTTTTATACTCTCTCTCTCTCTCTCTCTCTCTCTCTCTCTCTCTCTCTCTCTCTCTCTCTCTCTCTCTCTCTGTCTCTCTCTCTCTCTCTCTCTCTCTCTCTCTCTCTCTCTCAAATAGTTGCCTGACGTATATTTTAATTCTCAGCAGCAAACTAACATATTCCTCGAACCTGTCATTTGGTATATATGTGTGTGTGTAATTGTGTCTATGTATGTATGTATGTATGTATGTATGTGGGAGAGAAAGAGCGAGAAAAGCTTGCTTAATATATTACCAACATACCCGATAATTTGCGGTAAGTTAAAAATCTTCTCTTTTGATGTTCCTAGGCCATTTATTAATTCCATCTTTATTGAGGAAAATTTAAAAGATTAACTTTTGGCACGGTTCATATAATTCCCTCACATTTAGGAAAATATCACTTGTATTCCTGGTGGAAAACAGAGATAAACACTTTGTGGCACCACAGAGCAACACTATCGTTTACAAGTTTTCTATTACTTTTTTCCCTTTAAATGTTTTTTTTTTTTTTTTTTCAAAATACTATAAAAGTGTTTCAATATATTCTCAAATAGTTACTTAAAATTCATCAGTATTTGTATTCACCACCATTCATATCTATCTTTTATGATTGTTAGTAGTACAATTTGTCAAGTAATGCCGTGACCTCTCTCTGCCAACTACCTGGGTTAATTCATTCAGGTAGGCCAATTTTTCCTCGGCCTACTTGTGAAACGTATCGAGAATTTAAATATCCACATGAACAGCCCCTCTCATCTCGGCGACTAAGGTTAATCGTGAACATACCATATACAGTTTTGCATAATTTTGACTAGCCTTAGCATTCAAATCTTCTGAACCAATAAGCATATTCATCCACCACTTAGTACTTGGTTAGAAGAGGAAAAATCATCTTATTAGATCAGCTCGTAAATCTTCACATCAGCTTTGCAGAGAGGTTGCTCTCCCAAACGAACATATTTGCATGATTTTTTTTTTCTTTTTTTTTGTGATATTACTAGTCCATATAGTAATCAAAGAATATTTGTGTTTAAAGAAATTGAATTTTATGAATGGTTAAGAAAACAGATTATAAGTGATCAGGGACATAACTAATAGTAGCTACCTGTTGCTACTTAGTAAGCACAATAAGATTTAATATTCCCCGCATCTAAAAAACCACTTAGTGCAAAAAGTGCTTTAGCCTCTGCACCGGAAGTGTCGAGAAAATTTTTATTTTGATGGCATATATTCCTTCTCTGGACTATGAAGCCCTGATCTTGATAATTTTAAAAGTGAAACCTAAAAAGTAATGGGCAAGAACAGCAGCGATTTTAAAAATATAATTAATATCAGATAGTCCATCTTAAAGACTACTGCTTTCATTGCTTCTCTTGTAATTTACCTATTCCCTTGTTTCCACTCCTCACCAGGCCTATTTCTCAGTTGGAGCCCTTGGGCTTATAGTATCCTGCCTTTCCAACTAAGGTTGTAGATTAGCCGATAATAATAATAATAATAATAATAATAATAATAATAATAATAATAATAATAATAATAATAATAATAATAATAATAAAAATAATAATAATAATAATAATAGCAAAAACAATAGTATTAGAAATAATAATAATAATAATAATAATAATAATAATAATAATAATAATAATAATAATAATAATAATAATAATAATAATAATAATAATAATAATTTGTTAATCGTAAATTACGTAATAAAAAAGTTTCATGATCAGGGTGATATTTGGTGGACAGTCTGATATTTATTAAAAGGTGTTTATTTGGCAAAATACAGAATTTTAAGAATACAGTTTCGTATTTCTATACGCATCTAATATTAATAATGCTTTTTCATAATTTGAAATAAGTGTATATATATATATATATATATATATATATATATATATATAT
>NC_090748.1:17129959-17132459 GCF_036898095.1 Palaemon carinicauda | reverse complement strand
GGCTGTGGCACCCTAGCAGTACCAGCTGAACTCGGTTGAGTCCCTTGTTAGGCTGGAGGAACGTAGAGAGTAGAGGTCCCCTTTTTTGTTTTGTTTCATTTGTTGATGTTGGCTACCCCCCAAAATTTGGTGAAGTGCCTTGGTATATGTATGTATGTATATTGTACTTGCATATATGCATGCCCAGTCACATATACACACAGAGATCTATATCTTTATCTATCTATGTCTACACACACACACACACACACACATATATATATATATATATATATATATATATATATATATAAATATATATATATATATATATATATATATATATATATATATATATATATATATATATATGTATATATATATATATATATATATATATATATATATATATATATATATATATATATATATATATATTTATATATATATGTATATATATATATATATATGTATATATGTATATGTATATATATATGTATATATATAAACATATATATATATATATATATATATATATATATATATATATAAATATGTATATATATATATATACATATATATATATATATATATATATATATATATATATATATATATATATATATATATATATATATAAATATACTTTAAAAGTAATTGGCTCAGTGGATTCTATGCGTTTGATTCATGGATCCAGATATTGTATGCTATATCAGTATTTTCTTGTAAAGACGTGATATTAACGGC
Organism: Palaemon carinicauda; assembly: GCF_036898095.1. Lineage (NCBI taxonomy): Eukaryota > Metazoa > Arthropoda > Malacostraca > Decapoda > Palaemonidae > Palaemon > Palaemon carinicauda. The sequence continues at coordinate 17,131,733 of NC_090748.1, read as the reverse complement.
GATAGTGAGGAGACTCCGTTTGTTTAACTAAAATTTGAAGAAAATATATATGTATACTGATTCATAGAGGAAACTCGTTGTTACTTGTTCAAGTGGTAGTCACTGTCTATACAAGCTTGCCGGACTAGGGTTCGATTCCCGGCCGGTGTCTTTGTGTGATTTCGCCTGGGGCTCTGATCCCGAGGTCGTTAAGAGAATCCAGACATTAATAAATAAAAAATATATGGCTTATTTGAATATGAAAAACACCTCTAAATGTGCAAAATTTTATCATATATATATATATATATATATATATATATATATATATATATATATATATATATATACATATATATAAATATATATATATATATATATATATATATATATATATGTTTATATATATATATATATATATATATATATATATATATATATACTGTATATATATATATATATATATATATATATATATATATATATATATATATATATATATATATATATGTACTGTATATATATATATATATATATATATATATGTACTGTATATATATATATATATATATATATATATATATATATATATATATATATATGTGTGTGTGTGTGTGTCTGTGTGTATTTGTTGATTTACGATTTTCGTATGATATTGTGTATATATCTGCGATTGTGTACGGAATCACATGGGTTAAAGTGTGTTTGCGTGACGATAATAAAGCAGTTTCTTTGTATATGTTATAGCGTCTTTTCTTAGAGATCAGCTAAAGAGAGAAGAAAAATAGAGTTTTCTTGGGTCCTCATAGAAATGGTGAGCCGAGTAAGATTTTGAAAGAATCTCAAGGACTGGAAACTTGAGACATGACATTGGCAGATCTTCTTAGCGTCTTGGGACCGTGAGTAGTGGTTTTTGAAGTTGCTCGTCTTTTGTTCACTTGGCGTTGTTATTGTCTTTGAAAGTGCTCTCAGTGTTTCTTAGTGAGTCTTTGTTACAGCATCTATGGTTTCATAGGAAATATGTGGAACATTTCATTCTTTGTAATTATTTCTAAGCGTCCGAAACTGTTAAGCCAGTGAAAGAGTAATAGAGGTTTTCAAAAGAAATATTAAGAGGTAAAGGTGTTTTGTTTCAGTTCCAGTTTCATCAGAATTGGTGGTCACCAGGACGTCAGCCGAGCAAGCCCAAACCCCAACTGTGGTGTTGAACCATATCAGTGGCCTCCCCAGTAAACAGCTCAAACTCACGTAACTAGGGTATGATCGATCTGCTGTCATGCGAATGCTAGGCGAACACGTTACCACTGTACTAGTAAATGTTACAATCAAAAGATGATATTGACCTCTTTCAGCTTGTTAGTCGGAGACCATTTAATCCGATTGTCTCTTATTAGATTTTAGTTTTCGACACCTGATATGACAGTAAGTATTTCGACATGACAGTAATATGGAAATCAGTACAAGAAAATGTTTGGCAGTTCTGAAGTTTTATTTATCTAAATAAAGAACAATACATTTTGTAACGGATTTATGAGAGTTGACGCAAAAAAGTAAGTAAGGTTTTCTTTGGACGCTTAAAACAAAGCAAAAAATCTCAAGCGAAAAGGTTAATCATCGTTATTGTGCAAACATTAGTAGAGAAACAATATTGATTTATTGATTTCTACGAAAATGACTCATAAATATTGAACTTTACACAAACCTGACTCAAAACTTGTGATAAGAAATTGACCCATTCCATTTTTAATCAGTGAGATTATCTTTTGTGTTATGATGAATTCTACATCAAGAGGGA
>NC_090748.1:17114959-17119959 GCF_036898095.1 Palaemon carinicauda | reverse complement strand
AATGCATTGTAAACTATCTTCCAAAGCAATTTATTTAGCTATTCAGAAAATAAAAGGGTTGGCTTTACGTTTCGTTGATATCGTTCGCTTGATCAGAACAGCCTGACTTCATTATCGTTGTACTATCCGAAATTCGGGATTGAATTTAGGCCACAGTTTCCCCCAGATCAAAAGCTGGCTAACTCTGCCCCTTTGTGGGGGGTCATCTGCACAAGAGCTGTGAGCCTTTTGTTCTCTGCCTCGTTCCTGCTTCTCTCTTCACTGTCTGCCGAAGGTTAAGCCTCACTTTGATAATACTCAGGGCAAGAGGGGATTTTTGGGTCTCTCTCTCTCTCTCTCTCTCTCTCTCTCTCTCTCTCTCTCTCTCCTCTCTCTCTCTCTCAAAATATACTGGAGCGGAATGGAAGGTCAATCATATCTTTAATTCCTATAGCTTTTCTTGATTCGCTACGATTATTTTCTATTTTCTTAGCGATGGAAACCCAGAAATTATAGAGTTTCTTTTGTGTACCAAGAAAGCCTTATTCATATAGTCAAATTGATTTTACTCAAATGTAGCTTACATGAACTTAAAGAGATTATATTCTCTACACCCGAACGTTTATTTCAAGCTGGTTAACAACCATCACATCAAAACATTAAACCAAATCGTTCAAAATCTTACCTTACATCACTATTAGTCTGTTTAGAGTACCAGCTCTCGTACTTTACTTCAATTTACAGCTTACAGTTGACAAGAGTCATTGCCTTTTAAATCTATACCTACCAAACATTAAAGCAATAAAAGACATAATCATTTGAAGTATGATTGTTGAAATATATGTTGGACAAATCTTAAGTAACCCATGTCTCATAGGAAACAAATTAGTACTGGATATTTTGAAAATAATAATAATAATAATAATAATAATAACAATAATGATAATAATAATAATAATAATAATAATAATAATAATAATAATAATAATAATAATAATAATAATAATAATAATCTTTTATATCGGAATATTTTGTGATTTTATTCTTCATAGGTGACAAAAGATTATTGCGATTAATACCTGATATTCGTTTATAGGACTATTTTTTTTTTTTCATATTTGAATTGAAATTCTTAATACTAAGTATAAAAAATCTATGCTATTTTAAGTCTTGCATTTGAGGCTTTCTTTTCTGTAAATTCACAGTGGAGGCAGGATTTTATTGTCGAAGAAATAAAATTTCATATACTCTGCAAGAAATTCTGTACAAAAATAAACATTGCTCGCTTTTTGTTCTGCCCCTTTTTCGTAAATGCAGTAAAAACTTTTGGGTAGTCAATATCACATATGATTAGCATAGACTCAATATCTGAAATCTGTGTGGTCTCTATGGTATAAAGTTAGTGTTTGGTGACCCTTTATTAACAACACATGGAGGACAATGTTCCATACATCCATTAAAAATGGAGAAAAAGTATTACATTAAAGATTAAGGATATTGACTTTTATTTATCTTTCTTTTGTAAAAAATAGAGTTTTAAAGCTTTAAAAGTTGAAAGGTCACTCATGCAAAGCAGAGGCAATGGACAGTGACAATGCCCTAAAGACAACCATACATACACATGATCAGTCCCTAAGCCCCTTCTTCAATAAGCTGGGACCAGTGAGGCCAAGAAAGTTTATAAAAAATCATCTTTTACATCGGAATCAATGCAAATATTTTGCCATTTTATTCTTTTGATGATAGAAGTAAATGGTGATAAAGGGCCAAATTTAATTTTTAGGAATAATTTCTTTTTTCATGTCTGAATGGAAATTTCATAGCTCAGAAGAAATTTGAGGGTGCAGAAACTACAAGAAATTATCGAGCTTCAGCGGGTCTCGAACCTCAGTCCAGCTATTGTCAGAGTTACAACTATTAAACTTAATATGGCTGATATTTTATCTATACTGAAAGCTGTTAATAGTTAAAGCTAAAATTTTCTCACTTATTTTTTTCCAGAAATAGAATTTCGAATTCTGAAGCAAAAATCTCTCCCTCTCTCTCTCTCTCTCTCTCTCTCTCTCTCTCTCTCACACACACACACACACACACACACACACACTATGAATAAGCCCTTCTTCTGCCTTATTTATAATCAATACCATATATTTCTAATAAAAGAGAGATTACACTCTCCGTTTGGTATACGATGGAGTAATCCAATTAATTAAAAAAGATAAAACTCTGAATCATCTCAGGTTAATAATAAAATGAAAAGCTCTTCAGCTGTTTTGAATTATTTTAGTTGGGATACTATGGAGCGAAGTAGCTATAAGAACAGATATACAGTAACTCATCTTCTGCGCTGTAGATAACTTGTTATATCAAATGTAATAGGAAAATGATTTGATATTCATTTCAAGTTAGAAGCTAAATTGATTCTCTCCCGTTACGATAAAGAAATGGGAAAGTTTTACAAGCTTTCAACTACTCCTTACTTATACTCTTATTGTCTGTGTATCAGCCAGTTGGCCGCCCGAGACTGAAGTAATGGACAATTGCCCATTGCTAAGCAGCTGTAAAAGAGTATAAACCCCGTTTTAGTGTTTAAGTTAACATTAAGCTCTCCAGATATCAACGCGTGAGAAGTAAGTGGGACAGTGGCTTGGTGATTAAATTGTGGATCTACCAAGTATGTTTATAAGCAGTCCACAAATAGAAAATATATAATCAAAATTTGAATTCCAATCTCCAAAAAATTATTACTCGGATGACTATTCTGCACAAAATTCAAAGATTATGAGCAAACTAATCCAAAAACGTAATACATAGATAGCTATTTTACATTAAACCCTTTACGTGTAAGCTAAACCTTGACCTTTTGTTTCATTATAAATATGGTTTTTGTTTCATTTAGCTGAGGAAGTTTAGGGTGGATTTTATCTCCACAGCTACACTGCACAGCAACTTCATTAGTTAGATACAAGTAGGTCAAGTCTCTAAATTGATTCCTATTTAGCCTTTGACTTCTGTGTATGATTTTAAGAGCATTCTTTACAAAAATCAATAGGCCACATATGAAGACTTTGTCTTACATAAGCACAAGAGCAGTAACCAAGTTTAGTGTCCTATTTGACTATTTGCTTTTATGTACACCCAGCCACAAAACCGGTGTCGCCTGGCCAGACTTGACTTGGAGAGATCATGCCCCTCTTGCCCTGAAAGGTAGCTGACGTTAAACAACCGAGACATCATTAGGAGATGGTTCGAATGTGAGGAGGAGGGAAATTACCGATATCACTCAAAGAAATGAGATAAAATGTTCTTGAATAATATTAGAACTGACTATTCATATTAATATTCATAACACGGAAATATCCCTCGTTTGCATTTTCTTAAGCAATTCCTCTCTCTCTCTCTCTCTCTCTCTCTCTCTCTCTCTCTCTCTCTCTCTCTCTCTCCACACAATTACACACTGTGGCCTACGAATTATATGTAGGGGATAATAATGTATCGTTTCAAATAGCACCTATTGGGTCACCAATCATTAACGAGTGGGCTTTGTTCAAAATTTCGAAAGTAATTAGGTTTAAAGGTTTAGTGTTGATTTCAGTGTTTTCCTTTAATTTCGATTATGAGTCACTGTAGCTTGGTGTGGTTGGGCCCTCTTAGAGATAATAGTATTATTTGCTATATCAACTATATTATTTTAAGGTTGGAGATTTAAAATGCATCATAGGTTAACATAATCTATATTGTTTCAGAAGTGATTGGTGACAGTAGAATATGTGAAATAACATGTAATGAAAGTTCATTGGTGCATTATGATAGTGATGATGTGGTATATAGGATGTAGGGTATAAAATATTTAACTATTGACACCCTGTTTACTCAAATTTTCTGGTTCGGCGTCAATAACCTTAGATGTCAAGATGACAAAAACTCCCAATCAATCAATCAGTCAATCAAATTATCTGGGCAAGTCGCTCACTTCCAAGCGAACCCCCTTCCCTGGTGACGATTGCTCAATGCTCAAAGGTCCGATTCCAGCTGGCTTCACCCTTCCCAAGGCAAAAGGAAATATTTCCTCAGCATTGAGTATTCGTGTTATTACGATTTTATTTGTCGTTTCATGTCATGATGTCCAACGCCTTAAAAGTGTTCCTCCGATAAACTCTTCAAGAAATCCATTACTCTCGATATTTGTTCAATCAGTCTTTCGCATATTTACTTCGTTACCTATAGTTTTGATATAATTTTACACACCTGGAAAGCAAACTGTATGAAATATTGTCATCTTACTATTTTGTTTTTCATTTACTAAAAAAACTTCCACCTGAAGGATCTTATCATAACTGTGAGACCTTTAAACCTCAAACATTGGGGATGGGGGTAGAAGGATATAAGCAGGTGGGGGTTAAAGATGATGGTGGAGAGGTGGCAATTGGGTGATCTTAAGGTATGGCTTGACGAGGTTTGCTTATTAACATTTATGAAGTGATGATGATGATGGTAATAGCCCTAATGATAACATTTAATATCAATGATTGCAACTCACAATGAAAACGGGCATATATCGTTCTAACATCGTTTTTAGGTGGTCATTGAACATCTTTGGAACATGGGATCTTCACCCGAAAGAAATACAATTCCAACACCAACTTGCAAAGTAGTTAGCGGTCTTGTGTGATCCTTGGGAACATCCAAATAGTATAAAATATTGGATACAGGTAATATATATATATATATATATATAGAGAGAGAGAGAGAGAGAGAGAGAGAGAGAGAGAGAGAGAGAGTGTTACAAGGATTTTGGAAGTCTCAAGGACTTTTTAGTCCATTCGTAGATACTCCAATTGCTCTTTGGTAGAGCGATTTAGTTTAAGCATTTGCAGAGTTCTTATGATCTTAACTAACTTATTCTAGAACTCAAGAGAGAGAGAGAGAGAGAGAGAGAGAGAGAGAGAGAGAGAGCAGCTGCTAGAATAATGCAAACAAAGGATATATGACTCCCACGTATATTAATAGGACTAGTCAGT
>NC_090748.1:17104959-17112459 GCF_036898095.1 Palaemon carinicauda | reverse complement strand
TATATTTTTCATAATAATTGATATAAAAATATTTTTTTTTCGGTCAAACTGTTGTAATTTCATTTTATTATTATAGCAACCATTCTTATTATGATTTTTTATGTTAATAAATGCCAATTAATAATTTACTAATGAAATTTTTCTTCAAATGGGTATTATTCTTATATTTGCTTTTCCTTTCTTTGTATTGTATACCATTTAATAATACTTCTTATTGACCTAGATTTCTTTTCCAGGTAAGTTCCTGTTGGCAGCTGCATCTTTGTATGGTGGCCTTCGACTATTGGGAGAGGCCAGAATAATCATAGGTAATTCACCACTTTTATATTTTTCTTCACATATATGGTGTTTTAATCAGTGTACTTGATGGTATGTATCTGTAGTAAAGATAAAAGATCTTAGATGATAGATCTTTTAACAATGCTAATAAGATGAGTCCTTTCACTGCGATTGATCATACTTAAAAAGATATATACTTACATGCATAATAAAAGTGTAGAGACGAAGACATCTCAGAATATTATTCTAATATTTGAAAAAAAAGACATATATCCTTTTCTGAAAAAAAAATCCTTAGAGAAAAGGTAAAATTAAACTAAATAAAAAGTTGATGGTCACAACAAACAACAAAAGAAAATCGCCGAGAAGTTGAAGCGTTGGCTCGGAAGAATAAAAGTTGTCTGTCTGCTCTTATGTAGTTGATAAGGAAATGTAAACGATGTGAAGAAGTTCTCTCAAAAGGATCTTGTGAAGTAGTTAAGAATAATCTCAGAAAGACGTTTGAACCTCCTTAGGTTCAAGAGGCTTTCTATAGCTAAGGTTGTATGCCCTTGTCGGTTAAAAAATTATACGCTTGAAGTTACTGGAGAGAGAGAGAGAGAGAGAGAGAGAGAGAGAGAGAGAGAGAGAGATTTTTTATCACTGATTTCACCACAAAATGTATATTACCCTAGTTATATATATTTTGGGTTCATATACTGTGATGGTTGTTTATAATGAGAATGTAACCTTAAAATGAATGTTGATGACATATTTAAAGCTTTTTTTATGTGTTCCTTTCTTTTATTGATAATTTTACAATTGTATAAACATTCGGATGAACGTTATTTAAATGAAAATCTGTTCATTCATCAAATGTAGGCTTGCTCTTTAGTAATGCTTGCGTTTATTTGAGAGAAACCCCAATAGTGTTCCGATAACCTTCTACTCCCCTGAATAAAATAGACCATCACACATCTTTTATCTTTTTTTTTTTTTGGGGGGGGGGGGGGCACGGTTGTGAGATGGGATTAAAATGTCGTTTTCATCCTCCTGAAAATATCTCAACTGTTATGTTATACGACTACGTTCATATTCATGTTCATTTATTCTTACCTCCTGTCTTCATTTTAACCCGAAAGGATGACGTTTTGGGAAAAACAGAAAAACTTTAGAACTTCATTATTTAAATGCTGACCTTATTTGATTTTGCAATTGAAATCAGCTCGCCCCCTCCATCCCCGGCGCTCATTTGCTTAAGCACCATAAATGGATTATTAGATTTTAGGAAATTCAATACTCAAACAAGAAATAAACAATACTTTGTTACAAACTACGGCTTCAGTGCCATTAGAAACATTTTTATGTTTTGAAACTATTTTGTCCTTTTTCGAGTTATCATCATCATCTTCTAATCATTCAGTCTTTGACTTTTATAAAATTATGATGAACTGATTGATATTCCAAAATGAAAGATTTCACAAATTTGGAAGGTACCAATAATTAACCTGCAAATGTCCTTTGGTATTGAGAGGAAGAAGCGCACTGTAGTTCTTTAATACATTGTGTCACTGTTTCTAAGGAGAGTTTTCCTTTATAACAGTAGGTTCCTCCCTTTAATCTTCGAGTCGAACTTCTATTTGCCTTATCCTTTGGTACACCAAAATAATGATCACACTACTGTGGTCCTCAGTTCTTTCATCTGCACTATGTAACCATAATGTAACCCTTTAGGCTACATATGATTATTTGTGTACGATTTTTTTTTAAACATTGAAAAGTCTTTAAATACGCACTTTTAACCTTCAACCTTATATTCCTGTATGCATAATAGGTTTGTAAAAAAAAAATATTTCTTTAATAAATATAACAAAGGTCATTAGACCGTCTTTAATTCTTGTAACATATTCGTCTGCTTGTAATATAAGTCTGGTTTTCGCAACCCAACTATTCTGTGAATATAAATTTAATTTGTGATATTTTTTAAACAAACTACACCCTTGTCTCCCTAGATTATATATGAGAGACACACTTCGATGCAGTTAGTGGATGTTTCAAAGGCAATTTACCTTTTGGTGGCAAACAAACTTTTCTGTTTATAGCATGTTTGTGAACATTACAAAGGTCAACGGCCTAATATTGTTTGAGATCACTGCAAAGGCCATTAAGATTCCTATGTTTATAAACAAATCAACCCATTGTTTCTTTAAATCGTCTGAGGTTGACTTAATTCACCCTACATATCCAATTCAATCTTAAGACCAAATTCAGCATTCAGATCCACATTAGTGGCCAGACACAATTCAATATCCAGACCCAATCCAGCCTTCAAACCCACATCAGTGGCGAGACACAATTCAGCCTTCAGACCCACATTAAAACCAGACACAATTCAACCTTCAGACCCACTTCAGCCTGTAGATACAATTCAGCCATCAGACCCACATTAGTAAGCAGACACAATTCAGACTTAAGACCCACTTTAGTGGGCAGGCCTAATTCAGCCTCCTGGCCCACTTCAGCTGATAGACATAATTCAGTCTTCAGACCCACTTCGGCTGGCAGACCCATTTCAGTTGGCAGACCTAATCCACTCTTCAGACCCAATTCAGTAGGCAGACCTAATTCACTCTTCAGTCCCACTTCAGTAGATATCTTCATGTGTATAACAAAAGATTTGTCAATTTCTTGTGTTTGAAGGGTTTCCAATACTGCTGAAGCTTTGACCGTATCAAAAGCTTTTTCATAGTCTAAAATACCATACATAGTGGTTTGTCATACTCTGTTGATTTTTCCAGTAGTTGGTTAATTACATAAATTTGGTCAGTTGTTGAATACCTACTTCAGAAGCTTATCTGCTCTTTTGTTTGATTAGTCTACTTGTGTTTTTACTCGGCCTACTATGATCTTTGTATATATATGTATATATATATATATATATATATATATATATATATATATATATATATATATATATATATATATATCTATATATATATATGTATAGATATATATAATATATATATATATATATATATATATATTATATATATATATATATGTATAGATATAGATATAGATATAGATATAATATTTATATATATATATATATACATATATATATATATATATATATATATATATATATATATATATATAACACTACATCATTACATATGATGCAGTTATTTTTCATGTCTTTTTTTGTCTCCCTTTTGTGATTTAGTATAATAATAAAGTTTTAGTTTTATTCCATAATATATATACAGTATATATATATATTATATATATATATATATATATATATATAATATATATACAGTCATATATATAAATATATATATATATATATATATATATATATATATTTATATATATGTATATGTACATATATATATATATATATATATATATATATATATATATAATATATATATGTGTGTGTGTGTGTATATATATAAATATATATATATACATATTATATATATATATATATATATATGTATATATATAATTATGTGTTTATATATATAAATATATATATATATATATATCTATATATATATATATATATATATATATATATAGAGAGAGAGAGAGAGAGAGAGAGAGAGAGAGGGAGAGAGAGAGAGAGAGAGAGAGAGAGAGAGAGATTCCTATCACAAACACAGAACTACCTACAGAACGATGCTGATGATCGTTTTGAAAAGAAAAGCTACTTATAAAAAAATTGTCTAAAAAATATAATCTATTTTGCATAAGGTCCCCAATGAAAAGAGGACGTTGCTTTTGATGTTAAGACACGATCGCTGGTTATAAGCCTTCACTCATTAGGAAAATGAGTCGAGGAAGTTTACGTCGACGGGAGTTTAAAAGTTTCTAATTGCATCGTGTGTATGGAAATGTCTCCCAGGAGAAAAGGGGAAACAAGAAACAAAATAAAAAAAAGGAGGTGAGATGAAGTCTTCAATCTCGAATATTGCTCATTTGTAGCTCAAGCCGAAATAAATTACATATTTCTCTCTCTCTCTCTCTCTCTCTCTCTCTCTCTCTCTCTCTCTCTCTCTCTCTCCTCTCCTCTCTCTCTCTCTCTCTCTCTCTCTCTAAATCCGTTTATGTTTATTTTTTTTTTCCATTTTGATATATCTTGAATACAATTGAAGATTGGATCATGGTCTGGTTAGTTTTAATATAATTTACATGGTTTCCTATTCCTGAATTCATATAAAATATAACATAATTGGTCCGGCGTGACTCTTATATGGACCATAAGGATTGCTTAAAGCTTTAAGCTATCAATCCTTGTTTCCAGAGTTTAATATAAAAAAAATAGGCCTTTTATCGAAGACCATGATTGCCAATTATTTTAGTTACAATAACACATGCTGGGTAGAGTTAGTCATTTTTATTGCTCTTAGCCTTTGGTTTATTGTTTGTGTTATTATCTTGAAAATATCAGTGGCCTTCTTAAATTTCATAAAATTACCTTTTTCATTTAGACTGGGAGGAGGTGGTGATTTGTTCCTATCTGTGACTGATGAAAAAACATCTCGAAAAATATGGATATTAATATAGACATCATTTTTGCCATTGATATGCATTTAAAGAAAATCCACGAAAGGCAACCTAATTTTTACGAAGTGCAGAGCAAAGTTGGATGTCAATATATTTCTGTTCCAGAACATCTCTATATCCACAAAACATGGAGGAAAATAGCTGAAGCAGCTAGTTGTGGTCTTGAGTTACTGCTCCATCCCTTTTGCATACCAGTTCTGAAACTGATTGAATTCTACCTATTCCCCGAACTCTAAATCCATTGCCTAGTCACTATTTGTGGAGCAATAATGAGGTCACTCAAAACACCTACAGACTCGGGGTGCAGATGATCATGATGATATGATAATGACCGGACTAAGTGTATTGAAGTTTTACTGCCAGATTTATTTTTCTCGATGAAAATATAATTTTTTTTCTTACTTCCCTCTTCAAGAATTATCTAAATTGACAATGGTTTATTTTCCATCCCATTAAAAACGGCTACGTTATTATTCACATTCACGCTTTCCAATGATATTTAGAATAATATTCAACAAACCTTCTGCACATTTTGGAGAAGGATGTAAATTTCTGCATGTTTTGAAATATCTCTACTGCTAGCATATATTAAATCTCTCATGAAATCCAAATTTTCTTTAGATTCCGCAAATAGAGTATTTCTAATAGGAATATATTCTCCAAATAAATGCTATACATAAAATTACAGATTTTATTCTGTCTGTCTATTATAAAAATGTCATTAGAATTTCCCTCATTAAAGCAATATGCAACACATCTTTCTCATCAATAAAACAGCTTCAGATTCTAGTTTGGAACACGTTCAAATTCTGCACAATATTCTAGATCTACCTTCTCAAGATTTGATATTATTCTTCATAGCTCCTGTCATTATGTATCATCCAGTTCCTTGGTTGTTCGTGCTGAATGCTGCTTCTTGCTCCTTTAAATGCACAAGTGTCAAAAATTTAAAACCCGTATGTAGATAATTTTTTTAATATAATCCTTTGCCAAACTAGTTTCATTCTATCCAACAACTTAGTAACTGGAGGAAAATCTTCGGAAGATTCTAATTTCTATAATGTCTTACCTTCCCTATGTTCCTTCTTTCTAGTCACTCTAGACTTGAGCTGGTTAGGACCGTTACTTGTAGTATCTTCATGCTAGAAGCTTCTTTTTGGTATGCAGCATAGGCATACACGCAAGTCTTGAATGTTTTGTTTCACTCTCTTCATATTAAAATGCAAAAAGACATTTTCTTTATATAATTGCAGACATATTATCAAAGCTAGTTATACAAAAAATAAAGTGCTGTATCAGTATACCATTGCTTATAGTGTTCATTTTTCGAAACATTTCTTATTCAATATGATACTTATTCCAGTGTTATTTATGTTTTGTTTCCAAAATTTCCTTTTCAAAAGAGTTTCAGTTATTCTTATTTCTTGTCAATACTAGATTTTTACTTTCCCCTGTACACCTTGGAAGTGTTTACAATAATGGTATTTAAGAACTCTCGTTCCCTGTATTAGATTATTGTTGGTTCCTCATTTCAATTCAATGCGAATTCTTATTTCAATATTAATTAACCATCCATTCATATAGCACACGTGTTTATGATGACAAATATCTGCAGGTGCGTTGTAAAAAGAGAGGGACCTTGAAATAAGACAATGTGTGATGGGGCTATTGACATAATAGGAGCCACACTAGGGAAGGCTGAGTACTGAACTTGAATCAATAATGGGGAAGAGGTTCTCTTGTTAGAAAGAATTAGTGGATGTAAACCCTGTTTCTCATTTTCTTTTATTTAGTCCTGCATCAGCTTATATATATATATATATATATATATATATATATATATATATATATATATATATATATATATATTTATATATAAATATATATATATATATATATATATATATATATATATATATATATATATATATATATAGGGGAATGCAGTTCTGCGAAAAGATACTTTGGCAGGTAATGGAAACATTGGCTGGTTATATCAGAACGCATACAATTTAACCCTGCCCCCCACAAAAAAAGAAAAAAAAACTATAAGGCTTGAATTTACAACAACAGCAATGATAATAATAATAATAATAATAATAATAATGATAATAATAATAATAATAATAATAATAATAATAATAATAATAATAATAATAATAATAACACCTTTTTATTATTTTTATAAGAATTATATTTCCATTGTCCTTTTGATACCTTCAGGAAGCATTTACGCCACGCACTTTTCCCGGCCTTTCACCCCCCCCCCCCCCAAAAAAAAAAAAACACTCTTCTTTCAGTTTTTTTAAGTCTTACCTCAACCATTCTACGTATGTAGACTGTTGTCCTTTGTTTCATCTAAAATGTAAGCGGTTGAAATTTGCTTGTAACTCCGGGGACATGAAAATGTGATGAGATAAAGTCAGTCTCATGGAGGTAGTAAATTATCTCTCATATTGCCAGGATTTCTAACTTCTCTCGTGAATAGCTCCGTCGTGTGTAATATTTTAGCTTAAAAGTGAAATTTGAATTTCAGAGGGTGTTCTTGTAATGTACCATGCTCAAGGGCAAAAGTGTGGCAAATGTGTCGGGATGTTAGCGATGATAGCAGCAGTGTTGAAGTGGAAGTCAGTAAAAGTAGGTATAGGGAGAAATAATTGCTTCAAA
>NC_090748.1:17097459-17099959 GCF_036898095.1 Palaemon carinicauda | reverse complement strand
GTGAAGTAGGAGAGGACGATTGGAGAAATATTGATTTAAAAGCTTAAGATAGAGATGACTGGCGAAATTTAAGTGAGGCCCTAAGCGTCAATAGGCGTAGAAGGAGATGGTGATGATAAAAAAAAAAAATGTATATCCGGCCAAAAAAGAAAACCAGAGTAAGCGCTGTAGCACAAAATGTTACAGAGACAATTGCTTACCAAAACAGATTTTGTTACGAACTTTCTGTTTCCAAAAGAGCAAAGCTCTCTTGGGTGAAACATTTCTGCGCGAGCAAGGAATCGAAAGGGTTAATGACGTCGGTATTTAATTCGAGATTATATAGTTGGTATTCTAATAGTCCGCTCCTTAGATCAATAAGCGTATTGTCTCTGGACTTGCATTTTGTGTTCATTAGTAAAATACTCTCTGTGGTAGTGTTCCCTAAGCATAAATCTTTATTCACGAGGTGGATGATTTCAATACTGCCACATCCGTATCTAATCCTCGGATAGTGCTCTTGTTCATATCATATTCATTAATTTGTCCATGTTGATCTTACCACTGTTGCATTTCCTTTATCAACAGTTTTTAGCAATCCACCATTCTTTATTTCTTGACTAAGATAAATTGTTTCACTCCCTTTCGATAAACACCACCGTATTGTATTTATATTTACTCAGAAAGTAATAACATAAATATGTCTTGGTTTTTTCATTATTTTCTTTTGTGATACCGTTTAAGTACTATCTAATGTTTTGTTGTTTTTGTTCTAACATAAAATTAAGAAATGCTATTATGAAATTATGAGGGACAAAGTATTGCCTACGGAGACAATAAAAACCTATCCTACTTTCATGATTCCAAATTTTTACCAGCCCACTTTGGCTGTATTAAAGGTGACTGAAAAGCAAGCATATTTCGCAAATACATGATGAAATTATATTAAGAGTTTCCCTGATTAGTTAGTTGAAGCTGCATTGTCCCTCTCTTAACTTAGAGTTCCGTAAATAATTACCTTTTTGACTGTGCTGAACCAAAAACGTTTAAATTTGTTAGCTTAGGTTGAAGGAACGAGATGGCACTTGGATAAATGTGCTGGACGTCTGAAGTTTCCCAAATTGGCAACTGTGAAGGCAGATGGTGATTATGATATGTGACTCGTTGTAGTTGTTAAGTTATACCTAAAATCAGCATATTATAGTGATTTGCGTAATTGAATGGGGTTAACATTTAAAAGAAATGTAAGATGTTCACATTATCTTCGAAACTTGCTATCAATATTCATGGGCATAGAAGTCTTTAGCTTAGAAATTGAAATTAATGGGAAATAAGAAAAAAAATGAAGCAACCAAAATTTTTCACGTAAGATAAATAGTTTCCTATAAGGACTGAACTATATCATCATGCATTATTACTATTCGCAAAGACCTAGCAGGATTTCAAATTTATGCAAATATAACTTAACCTCATTTTAGACAACATTTTGAAGCTCTACGATGCTGAAAGGAACTATATTTTCATTTTTTTAATATCTAACGATTTTTTAACATATTAGATATTCTACAATGATAAAAAAATACCAAGGATAAAAAGAAATTGCATGACAATATTGCATAAATATTGCAGGCATACCAAATATCTTTTAAACTTCAGGGGACCGGGAGAAAACCATTTGAATTTGCTGCCGGAAATTATATTTTGTCTCCTGATGGTGACAACGAAAATATTGATGTTTTAGTTTACAGATGATTGAAATAGAGGGAACCGTGAATTACAAAAAATACAATGTATTTTCGTATATTGTAACTGTTGGTTGTCACTTACACTTACCATAATTGGTGACGCCCCGCAGAGTTAATTGGAATTATAATGTGAATATTGGACATGGTGTTATTTTCGGCGCAATATATTTGTTTATTTCGCTTATTCTAAAGGGCCTATCATATGAGAAATACTTGAACATTTATACAAATATTTCATAAAATTTTCTATCAGAGTCAAGTCTGACTCTCAATAATAATCTGACAAATAATACATATTGGAATTTATTGCGTGTTATTATTATTAATATTATTATTATTATTATTATTATTACTATTATTATTATTATTATTAGCTAAGCTACACCCTAGTGGGCAAAGGGAGATGCCATAAATCCAAGGGCTCCAGCAGGGAAAATAGCCCAGTGAGGAAAAAAATAGAGAAATAAACTAAATATACGAAAAGTAATAAACAATTAGTATTAAATATTTTAAGAACAGTAATATCATTAAAATAGATCTTTCTTATATAAACAATAAACGGAGACTTATGTCAGCCTGTTTCACATAAAATCATTTGCTGCAAGTTTGAACTTTTAAGTTCTACCGCTTCAACTACCTGAAACAATTCCACAACTTGGTCACAGCGGGAATAAAACTTCTAGAATACTGTGTAGTATTAGGGCTCATGATGGAGAAGGGCCTGACTATCAGAATTAACTGTATGCCTAGTATTACGAACAGGATGATACTGGCCG
>NC_090748.1:17072459-17079959 GCF_036898095.1 Palaemon carinicauda | reverse complement strand
ATCTAGGGATCATGAAAACATATTGCATCCCACTTGGATTTGCTCACATACACTAACCTTCTTCTATTTGGCACTGTTTAAAGACAGGGTTATACTTTTACTAAATTGTTCTTGGGGTAATTTGACGAAAACACAATTCCTAAATAGACGAACAGGTGTGACAAGCAATGATAAATAGCTAAGAATAATAAGGACAAAATAATCTATAATTCATCAATACTTGTACTTTAATGGCAAGTGTATATTACTCATTTTTTTTCTATATAATTGGAAGAAGGAGCTTTTGTAGTATCAAAATAAAAAATTTAATTTCTAGGTAGATTATCCCTTTCATCCGAAAGTAATATGCAGCACTCGTATGATAAATACGTAGTAACTCAACGTTTGATCATCTGGCAATTAACCCCGCAGTGATTACTCGACTAAAAGTGCATAGGACTGTTGCCCCCCAAAGGAGGAAAAGTTCCGTGTACACGTCGGTCTTGGGACAAGAACAACACCTTCGTCCCTCCCATACATACCTTTGTTTTCTTCGCGCCGATGGCAGGCATCACAAGGAGCCGAGGAATCACACCCCTGTGTCATTAACTTTGTAGATAGACAGACATAGACACTTACAAACAATTGAAAGATAACACAAACAGTCCTTTCAACCTTAGTATAGACTCTTTGTAATCCAATATACATGTTTGAAATAAATATAATTATGAGGTATTACGTGAGAGAGAGAGAGAGAGAGAGAGAGAGAGAGAGAGAGGAGAGAGAGAGAGAGAGAGAGAGAGAGAGATTGGGATTAAAATCCTTGAAATATCTTTTCGTCAAAAGTTTTGATCAGAAACTTCAGGACTCATATAAAAGTTAAAGTTTTATACGCGTTACTCTTATTAAATCATTTTTCAATGAATAGGCGAACCCAATATGACATGCGACTCAAATTATATACCAACTCTTTACTGTCATGAAAATGAAACATCTCTTTGTTTTGCAATTTGGCTATCTAAACATATATCACGCTATGGAAATGGATTATAAAGTATTTGAAAGTTCTTTCTAATCGATGTTAAATAAACTTAAACATTACTGTTATGGACACACTAATGTTCTTTTTTGGTATTTCTCTCGATACGCATGCGTAAAATTATTGACATTCCAGTTTGAAGAAAGGAACGATGATGTATTAGCGAACTTTTGTGATTATTGCAAATATCAAAAAGGTTATTATTCCATTTGCTCAAGATTATGATGATAATGGATCATTTTAATCAAGAACTTTACATAGTTTTTGAAAATATAAACTTTTATGATTACTGCTTTTTGACAAATAATATGGAGTATGTCTTAATAATAATAATAATAATAATAATAATAATAATAATAATAATAATAATAATAATAATAATAATAATAATAATAATTGTTGTTGTTAACGACTTGCAGTGTTGGCTTATTCTCTATCCGGCTTTATCATAATAACACAAAGAGAATAGTTCCTTGAATTTTTCATTACCAAAGGTCAGTGCTGTCAGTGGCCTACATCGACTTGTTATGTGTGTGTGCGTGTTTGTGTGTGTGTGTTGGTGGTGTGAGAGAGAGAGAGAGAGAGAGAGAGAGAGAGAGAGAGAGAGAGAGAATTATGTCAGTGGCTTCCATACATTGAATATGAGAGAGAGAGAGAGAGGAGAGAGAGAGATAGAGAGAGAGAGAGAGAGAGAGAGAGAGAGAGAGAGAGAGAGGAGAGGAGTGCGTTACGTCCGTGACTTCCATACATTAAATATGAGGAGAGAGAGAGAGAGAGAGAGAGAGAGAGAGAGAGAGAGAGAGAGAGAGAGAGAGAGAATTATGTCAGTGGCTTGCATACATTGAATTTGAGTAAGAAAAAATACAGGAAGATCTCCGAGTTGTGCATCCATTGAAATAAGAGAGAGAGAGAGAGATGGAGAGGAGAGAGAGAGAGAGAGAGAGAGAGAGAGAGAGAGAGAGAGAGAGAATTATGTCAGTGGCTTGCATACTTGAATTGATTGTAAGAAAAATACAGGAAGATCTCCGAGTTGCAGCTCATTGAAATAGAGAGAGAGAGAGAGAGAGTGAGAGGAGAGAGAGTGAGAGAGAGAGGGGAGGGAGGGAGAGAGAGAGAGTTAAAGGAGTTACAAGGATATGGGTCGTCTCAAAGACTTTTTAGTCTATCCGAGGAGACTCCATTTGCTCTTGGGTAGAGCAATTTGGTTTGAACGTTTAGAGAGTGTTTATGATCTAGTCTAACTTACTCTTGCGCTCGTTTACCGTGTTACTGTTGACTACGTACTTGTTTACTACGTACTTGGCCAAGTGGTTTAGTCGCTGTCTATACAAGCTTGCCGACCTGGGTTCGATTCCCGGCCGGTCACAAGCTCTTGTCTTTGTGTGATTTCACCTGGGGCTCTGATCCCAAGGTCGTTAAGAGAATCCAGACATTAATGTATCAAAAATATATATGGCTTATTTGAATATGAAAAACACGTCTAAATGTGCAAAATTTATCATAGTGGCCAAGTGGCTTAGTCACTGTCTATACAGGCTTGCCGACCAGGGTTCGATTCCGGCCGGAGCCAAGCTCTTGTCTTTGTGTGATTTCGCCTGGGGCTCTGATCCCGAGGTCGTTAGAGAATCCAGACATTAATGTATCAAAAATATATATGGCTTTATTTGAATATATATATATATATATAATATATATATATATATATTATATATAATATATATATATAATATATAATATATATAGTAGGCTGGCCAGGGCATCAGCCACCCGTTGAGATACTACCACTAAAGAGTTATGGGGTCTTTTGAATGGCCAGACAGTACTACATTGGATCCTTCTCTCTGTTACGGCTCATTTTCCCGTTGCCTACATATTCACACATATTCTCCTCGTCCTCATACACCTGACACACTGATATTACCAAACAATTCTTCTTACTGCACTGTAATTGTTCAGTGTCCCACTTTCCTCTTTGTAAGGGTAGAAGAGACTCTTTAGCTGTGGTGAGCAGCTCTTCTAGGAGAAGGACACTCCAAAATCAAACCATTGTTCTCTAATCTTGGGTAGTGCCTTAGCCTCTGTACCATGGTCTTCCACTGTCTTGGGTTAGAGTTCTCTTGCTTGAGGGTACACTCGGGCACACTGTTCTATCTTATAACATATTCTCTTCCACTTGTTTTGTTAAAGTTTTTTCTAGTTTGAAAAGTGATATTTATTTTAATATCGTTGCTCTTCTTAAAATATTTTATTTTTCCTTGTTTCCTTTCCTCACTGAGCTATTTTCCCTGTTGGAGCCCCTGGGCTTATAGCATCCTGCTTATCCAACTAGGGTTGTAGCTTAGCAAGTAATAATATATATATATATATATATATATATATATATTATATATATATATAATATTTATATATATATATATATATATTTATATATATATATATTTACTGTATGTGTGTGTACACACACACATATATATACTGTACATATATATACATATATATATATATATATATATATATATATATATATATATATATATATATATATGCATGCATATATTTTGCTTCAGAAAACGTAAAAGGAATGAACAAAATTCAATGGCTCTTATGGTTAATAAAAATCTTCTAGCAACATGCTGTTTAACTATCCAACTAAATAGGAAGTATTAACTTTAGATAATTCTAACGTATGTACCACCAGCATCCCATGCAAAGGAAGAAATGAAATATGAAGATCTAGAGATATGTATAAAAAAAAAAAAAAACTAAATTTACATTTGTTTTGGGAGTTTTTAAAAGAAGACAGGAGAATCAACAGTAGGTAAATTATGACTAGGCACAAGGAATGAAGAGGAGACATGCTTGTAGAATTTGCTGAAATAAATCATTTTAAAATTTTAAACAGCTTTTTTTTTTATAAAAGGGAACATAAAAAATGGACATGGAGAAGCGCAAAGGGTGAAACCAAAAACATTCCCTGTGAAAAAGTTAATTTAAAGTAACAGTGTTACACAAGTTGAAGTCAGCGTTCATAGAATAGTGAGAAGCAAACTTTGTATAGATTTAAGGAAAGAAAGAGAAAAACTAATTTGAGAAAGATAATAGGAACCTCTAATAATAGAAAAATCACATGTGGTTCGTTTAGCAATACGAAATAAGTACTCCTAGCTACATGCTGAAATGGAAGCCAGTAAAGAAGTGGACAGTAATTTAACAAAATTTGTATTTTCTATCAGCAAAATAGATAGGTGGAAAAGTTCCAAAACAACATTAAGAAAAACTCCCAGGAAAGGCAAAAATTCAATAATAAAAATATTAAAAATGGGGGTAAAATCTGAGATGAATGGTACAGAATTAGCAGAACTTTCCAAATTATAAATAAACTGAACACCAAAGACATTCGTAAACAAAATCGAACCAAAATTGAGGAAACACTAAAGATAGGAATAAGCATCAAATTCATGAAAATAAGACATGGGACAGATCTTTGCTCTAAAGGATGGACATTGAAATATTATAAACAAAAGAGACGGAGTGATAAAAGTAACAAAGGATATCTATGCAATGCTGTACAATAGTGATGTAAGTAATAGCTTTGTCCATATAAATAATGAAACATCTGAACCTGAATCAAAAGTAACAGTAGGAGAAGTAAACAAAACATAAAAAGGTAAGAAAAGATTCAAAGTTAGCAAGTGATGGCCTAACAATTGGTTTACAGTAGTATGATAGACGAAGATATCTAAAAGTAGTAAAACTGTCAGAACGTTATGCAAAATGTGTGCAAGAATGCTCTATGCCTACAGCTTGGAAAAAAAAAACTGTATCATTAAAATAATTCACAAGGACACAGGGACACAAGAGACCTGAAAAATTATCGTACAATAACAAACTCTGAGTAATGTATAGATTATTCACAAATTTCATATTAGGCCAAATAGAAAGACATCTAGACTTGAATAAACCAAGAGAGCAGGTAGGTTTTAGAGGAGAATATTCAACAACTGACTATATCTATAAAATGAACCTGCTAATGGAAAAAAACAATAAATTATAACAAACCACCATGTGTGGCATTTTTTAGACTACGAGAAAGCTTTTGATTCTGTCTAAACCTAATCAATAATAATAACCTTCAAACACAAGGAATAGATAACTCTTATGTTAGAACACTTGAAGATATCTATACGGGAGGTACAGTCATACTAAAACTACATAGAGATAGTGAGCAAATTCTGGCTGAAAAAATCGTTAGACAGGGAGACTGCACATTTCTTAAATCATTTGTAGTATGCCTAGAGGTAGTTTTAAAAATGTAGGAAAATTTAGGAATTAACATTAATGGGGAATACCTTAACTACGTAAGATTTACTGATGATATAGTTGTATTTAATGAATCATAGAGGGACATTGAAAATTAATATGAGTAAAAGTAAGGTAATATTCAATGAAAATGCAGAGACAACAAATACGAGTTATGGACGAACCTCTAGAGATTGTTAATGGACATCTATACAGTAAGTTTTTCCATAGGACATGAGACCGAAAGTAAAAGAAAGATAAGCATAGGATGGAGAGCTTTTCATAAATAAAATTAGATTATGAATTGTAAATTGCGCTTTCTCTAAAAAGAAAAGCCTAAGAACATAAGCTAGTTACTACTTAATCTTTCCATAGCTCTTTAATAATGGGAAAAACGCTAAAGAGAGTAAACTATAGGAGAGAATATTCTCACACCAAGTAAGAAAAGAAATGGGCATGGGCAGAACATATAATAAGAATGACAGATAATAGAGGGACATTAAAAATAACAGAATGGGTCCCAAGAGATTGAAAAAGAAGCAGGAAAGGACCATAAAAAGACGCAAGTGGAAGGATATTTCTGAGGCCTTTGCTCTACAGGGGACAAGGTAACGGCTGATGATGATGACGATGATGACTACATTCATATATCAATATACTGTATGTATGTATGTATGTATGTATATATATATATATATATATATATTATATATATATATATATATATATATATATATATATATATAGTTAAATATACACACACACACACGCACACACACACACCACACACACACACATATATATATTATATATATATATATATATATATATATATATATATATATATATATATACATACATATATATATATATGTGTGTATAAATATATTGCTTACGTTTAAAGGAAAATTAAACGTGTTTCATAATAATAATAATAATAATAATAATAATGATAATAATAATAATAATAATAATAATAATAATAATAATAATAATAATAATAATAATAATAATAAAGGACTAGTAAAAAAATGTTTTAGCTGAATTTCGGCTGCGATTGGCCAAGCCTTTCTCTTATAACTAGTTTTCGGTTTGACGTTAGTAAATGACGTTAGTATCTCAGTATTGACGTTATTTCATGAAATATGTCTGAATTTCAATTCTCCATTTGTATTTTTTTTAGTTTATTTTTAAGTCCTATATCTGCCTGGGTGAAAATCTATGTCTATTGGACATAAAAATATGATTTACACACACACACACACACACACACACACACACACCGCATTGTGGCCTGGACTGAAATTATTACTCAGAAAAGCTAGACATAGCCAAAGACAACATTCCGTCAAAAGTACCAGCCAGGACCAGGATTTTCATTCGTGACAGGGATGCAGAGAATTAGTGAAGGCACTGGACTGACAGTTACCGATTTATTCAATTAAAAGAAAACTATATTTTTTTTATCAAAACATTCATCTGTCAAAATAGGCCATATTTGGTTGCAAAAAAAAAAAGTGATACTGGATACCCTCCAACGAATCTGAAGAAGACATCAGACGTTCCCGTTTGTTTGAACATCAGGGTGCGAAATTTCTAACCAATGATAGTTGCAGATGATATACATACAGAATTACCAGATATCGAAAGAGAAAGCTGCGACCAATGAAATGTTCTCGAAGTTGGAAGAAACCTCGGGGGCGTTGTCTACAAGCTAGAAAGAAACATTTGTATCCAAGAAGTGAGTTCTTTGTTCTGCAGAAAAACTGCTCATAAAAGGAATCCGTAGGCACAGAAGAAAAATCACTACAAACTCTCGCTTCTTCCAGATCTTTGATGAATATGCACTATTAAGAACACACTGAATCCCATGAATTGTAGAAATAAGAAACTTTTGTGCAATTATAAATGCAATAAATGCCTACTGTATATTGTCAAACAAAATGATAGAGGCAATTCAAAAAATAGAGAAATCGAAAAGCATTGAGTTATATAGACTGGTTGCAAACTGGCTGCTCAAATTATGGAATTGGAAAAGTCGAACATTGGCTGATCAATTAACCGTAGATATACAGTAGATGATTTCCAAATTTGGCTGGTCATTTCCAGTTTGACCTATTTCACCATCAGATGCACCATCTCCCCTATATAATAAAGAACAAGTGTGTTTGTGTGCGGGTGTG
>NC_090748.1:17042459-17052459 GCF_036898095.1 Palaemon carinicauda | reverse complement strand
GAGACCCAAATTGAAATAATGATATTCATGGCATGGATAACACTTGGTAAACCAAATAAGATTATGAAAACAAAATGCCACTTTCTCTAAAAAGAAAAGTATTTAATCAGATGGTCCTATCAATATTAACTAATGCATCAGAAACTTGGAGCCTTACTAAAGCCTTAGAACATAAGGTAGCTACTGCTCAAAGAGATATGAAAAGAATAATACCGGGAATAACACTAAGAACCAGAAAAGGAGCAATATGGACACGAAATCAAACTAAAGTAGCTGTGACGGGCCGAGAGAGGAGTTGTGAAATCGAAGGCAGATTGGAAACGACTGAGCTATATTATTATAGAACACTCTCCTTTATATACAAAACGGCAAGGCAACAGGACATGGCATGTTCGAGAGACAGACAAAGTTCAGAAGAAAACCGGAGACATGATCATTCAGGTTCTTTTTAGTGCGAGGGAAGAGCGCAGATACAAGCATAATATATACAATAGGAATTATGTACAATTGTGTGACACACGGTTGATACATGGCTCCCACCCCCCCCTAAAAATGACATACTGTACATGTTAAATAGGGCGCCCTGATCTAGAGAGGCGAACTGTAGGCGGGTCATCTGGCAGAAGATAAGCAGGTTTTAGACGGTCAATGGAGACCCAGTCTTCTTTGCCCCGAATGTTTAGGAGGAATGCTTTCGGACTGCGTCGGATCACAAGGAAAGGTCCCGTGTAAGGGGGCGTTAACGGTGGCTTGCTGGTGTCGTTGCGCAGGAAGACGTGCGTTGCAGAGTGCAAGTCCGTTGGTATGTGATGCTTCGCTGGGGGCTTGCAAGTCTGGCGGCACGGAGTAAATTTTCCCACGACGTGACGTATGCGCTTGAGATCGTCGGAGGAGGTTGTAGAAGGAAAAAACTCGGCAGGGACGACCAACGGGTCGCCATACACCATTTCGGCTGCCGAGACGTCGAGGGCGTCTTTAGGAGTGGTCCTTAGTCCAAGGAGGACCCAGGGAAGCTGAGTAAACCAGTTGCAATCCTTGCAGCGGGACATCAAAGCTGCTTTGAGGGTGCGATGAAAACGTTCAACCATTCCATTGGCAGCGGGGTTGTAGGCCGTTGTCTGATGTAGGGTGATGCCCAGGAGATTCGCTAATGACGTCCATAATTGAGAGGTGAAAGTGGTTCCCCTGTCAGAAGTAATATGCTCAGGGATACCGAATCTTGAAATCCATCCAGAGAGTAAGGCAGATGTACATGAGGCGGACGTTGCAGTTTCCATGGGAATGGCTTCAGGCCAACGAGTGGAGCGGTCGATGACGGTAAACAGGTAACGATGTCCTTGTGATGTGGGTAGGGGGCCTACAACGTCGACGTGAATGTGTGCGAAACGACGCTGAGGTTGAGGAAAGGTGCCCACTCCTGAATCCGTTTGTCGATGTACTTTGGAAGTTTGGCAAGAAGTACAGGCACGGACCCAATCCTTAGCATCCTTAGAAATGCCGTGCCAAATGAACTTTGCCTTCAGCAGCTGTGCAGTAGAACGGCACGAGGGATGTGAAAGGCCGTGGATGAAATCAAACACCTGATTGGAAACGACTGAGCTATATTATTATAGAACACTCTCCTTTATATACAAAACGGCAAGGCAACAGGACAGGGCATGTTCGAGAGACAGACAAAGTTCAGAGGAAAACCGGAGACATGATCATTCAGGTTCTTTTTAGTGCGAGGGAAGAGCGCAGATACAAGCATAATATATACAATAGGAATTATGTACAATTGTGTGACACACGGTTGGTACATAGCGGATATTCGGAAAACTATAAGAAAAAGAAATGCACATGGGCAGGATATATAATGAAAATGACAGACAATAGATGGACATAAGAATAACAGAATGTGTTCTAATGGATTATTGATAAAGCAGGGAAAGGATGAAAAGACGATGGATTGGCGAAATAAAAAAAAGTCTGCGGGTGGGGATAGGCACAGAAAGAAAATAAACTGACGCCAGGGGATGGACATGCCTGAGGCCGTTGTTCTGCATTGGACTAGTAACGGCTAGTTGAGATACTACCGCTAGAAAGTTATAGGGTCCTTTGACTGGCCAGACAGTACTACATTGAATCCTTCTCTCTGGTTACGGTTCTTTCCCTTTGCCTACACATACACCGAATAGTCTGGCCTATTCTTTACATATTATCCTCTGTCCTCATACAACTGACAACACTGTGATTATCAAACAATTCTTCTTCACCCAAGGGGTTAATTACTGCACTGTAATGGTTCAGTGGCTACTCTCCTCTCGGTAAGGGTAAAATAGACTCTCTAGCTATGGTAAGCAGCTCTTCTAGGAGAATGACACTCCAAAATCAAACCATTGTTCTCTAGTCTTGGGTAGTGTCATAGCCTCCGTACCATGGTCTTCCACTGTCGTAGGTTAGAGTTCCCTTGCTTGAGGGTACACTCGAGCATACTATTCTATCTAATTTCTCTTCCTCTTGTTTTGTTGAAGTATTTATAGTTTATTTAGGAAATATTTATTTTAATGTTGTTACTGCTCTTGAAATATTTTCTTTTTCCTTGCTTTCTTTCCTCACTGGGCTATCTTCCCTGTTGGGGCCCCTGGGCTTATAGCATCCTGCTTTTCCAACTAGGTTTGTAGCTCAGCAATTAATAATGATAATATATATATATATATATATATATATATATATATACATGTGTGTATATATATATATATATATATATATATATATATATATATATATATATATATATATATATATGCGTGCGTGCGTGTGGGTGTGTGTGTGTATATATACATACATACATACATATATACATATATATATATATATATATATATATATGTGTATATACAAACAAGTGCGTTCATGTGTTCATGCAAGTGATAGCATGTATTAGGTCATACTCATTGACAATGCAAACTCAATTTCTTCGAGTCAATTAAACACGTATTGGTATTGACAGCAAATAAAGTGCCGAGAATACGTTACTCTTCGCTTTGAGATGATATTAATCATGTTTTTCCTGTTGTGTTAAATATGCTCCAACATCGTCCATCATAACCTTTCCAAAAGCATTATCTGTTACATTGATTGGTAAGTGTCATCACCTCCCACCAACAGCTGTCCTTATCAGTACATTAATATTTTCATTTTCTACATTTGCTTCATTACCTTCTTCAAGATCTGATTATCGATAAGCATCAATTTCCATTATCTTCATTTTACTGACTGGTCATTCCGTACCTCGTTATATGCATCTAAGCACCCGGTGTAATTAATTTGATTATCTCTTCGAGTTTCTCAACCTCGAACACACTCGGAGAATTGTGGTAACTTGAAGTCACTCGAAGTCGAACATAACAATAGTTACCACTCGGAACCTTCTGGTTCAGTAATGTCGATGTGATAGATTGTGGTGAGGTGTTTGTGAGATGGCTGTCGTTTCCGACGTTATGGAAATGTTAAAGTTCCTAAATCCTGCAGATTTTCGTCTGATGATGTCAGAAGGCTGATATTGGGACATTATTGATGCCTACAGCAATTTACTATACTTGCTAATGTTATCCTCATTGTAAATATAGTCAACATTATATTTGTTTTCTATTACATAATTCTTTGTATGGACACAAGTACATGCAAATAATATATGGTCTAAAATGGTATACAACGATCCTATGAGTCCTCTTTAACCCCTGGAAAGAGAAATCAACCTAAAGGAAGCCGACGCTGGGTACTGCTGCCATCAATGTGCATTCTCCCTCAAAAGAGGATAGTTTCGAACTTTCGACATGCCGGCTAGCAGTTAAGTTAGTCTTTTTGCAACATCATCCATAACGCCTTGCTAAGGAAAAAAGATTAAACATTACCAAAATGTTCTTATTCACCTAATTATATATATATATATATATATATATATATATATATATATATATATATATATATATTTATATATATATATATATATATATATATATATATATATATATGTATATGTATGTTTGTAGATATATATATATATATATATATATATATATATATATATATATATATATATATATATACACAAACACACACACACACACACACACACATATATATATATATATATATATATATATATATATATGTGTGTGTGTGTGTGTGTGTGCGTGTGTGAGTGTATGTAGGTTCAAATATCAGAAATAATGCTGACAAGTTAGAAAGCCAGTGCAGTTAAGGGCGGAAAAGATACTACCAAAACCCGTAAATCATGACTTCATGGGGTTTTCAATAGTAACCCATTCTTCTGAGTGGAAACAATTCCATCATTATATTCTCTCACTGAGATATCAGGAGTTTAAGGGTAATCCTTCTTTACATATTACTGGCGAATTCAAGATTATCCACCATTACTGCCCAAAGGTGAGTTTCTAAGATGTGGATATTTAGGACTGTTTTGTCATAAATAGACGTGACTTTCATGCATTGAAACATCAAGCCACGAATGAAGTATATTATTAAACTTGACATCTGGTGTACATATCCACTGGAAAAGTGTTCTCGTAACTCATATTATGTATCACCAACTCTTCCGCGATTTACATCGTATTAAAACATACCATGATTATTGAGCCGCGAATTCTTTGTTCATAATTAGGTGGCTATCTATTTCTTCTTTAGTTATTAATCTGCTCTCGATGTTTCTTTATATTTATCCTATTAATGTTTACATTCCTTTCTTTTGTTATTACTATTTTTCCCGTTTATATTCTTTTTTTCTGGAAAAAAAGATTCGCCTTGTACTTTTCACATTAATTCTTACACTGTTATAATAACCCAATTTCAATCGTAAATTCTCTGAAAGAAAATATTGTTCTCAGACGTATTTTAGTAAAATACAAGCGACCGTAATTTATACATGTGACATCACTCCTTTACGTCACTATATCGGTTTTTAAAACGATAAATGCCTGGCAACATTTATTTCAGGATTTTTACCGTTTTTTCCTCAATTTTTAACAGTGCAAGTTAGATAGTTTGTTCACTCCTTTTTTTTATATTGTAATCCACGTGGAGCGAGCGACTCACAAATCAAGAGGAATGTTCTATCTACGTTTTCTTTAACACAGTAACCGTCATCGGACTCCACGTCAAAAAGTCGTTAAATGTAACAAGCTTATTTTCAACATCATTATCCTTTCATGTTCAGTTATCTAATCTAATACCAATGTCAATGTTATCGACAAAAACCATTGAACATAGACATGCGATTGTCACCTTTATGTGCCCCTTTTGGGAGCTTTTAAATAACCTGCGTTGTCTCTGAATAACGATAATTGTTTGGGAGCTGTCTTTGTTTTAATTCCCCCTTTGCTGTAGTCACAAGATTATATAGATTTTTTAATAATAATCTTTTCAACAATGCTTTCTATTCACATTGCTTTCTTTGGTTCTTGCGGCTTTTAAATCCATTCCATAAACTTTGTTAAAGGAGACTCCACTCACCGACTGGAAACAACATCCTTAGTTAATCTGTGAGTAATTTGCCCCTGACCTTTTACGACTATTCCCCGTTGTTAAATGCCGTAAAATAATCTCAATTCTAAATGTATATTTATCGTTTCATAACCCTTTTCCTTTATCTGAAATTTTAAAGAAAGTTATCATACACACTGTTGATACTACGAGTTTGAAAACTTTTCAAATCTTTATTAGCTGTCATGTAGAGGACTCAATAATTCTTCGCTTAGTTTTTTTTTTTTTTTTTTTTTTTTTAATCGAGTTAGTCAGTGATAAAGAAAGATCAACACTTTCATAAGCAATTCAAAAGAGAATATTCTTTCGACGACATTTGATTGATCACGAGCTTTGTATCTACACTGATTCAGGATCTTTTTCTCATAAATATTTTTTCATCAAGAGGATCATGGGTATACATATATCATCCTTTGTGATCACCATTTTGACTCTATATAACCGATATTTTGAAATATTCAAATATTCCGTTCTTACGCAAAATTTTTAAATTTTCACTGATTTTTACAAAATCTTTATTTTTTGCAAACTTTCTAATCTTAAGTATTTCTTCAAATCGTCAAAATTTCCTGTATGTTTTTTTGTTTCGAATTTTCATTTTTATCTCTTCAAATCTTTAATTCTTCATTAATTTCATAAAAATTTTAAATCTTAATAGATTTTTTTTTCAAACCTCAACTCTATTTTTCAAACTTTCAAATTTCCATTTATTTTTTCAAACCGTCAAATCAATATTGTTTCAAACACTAATTTTCATTGCTTTACTCAAAACTTCAGATCCACAACATCAAATCTACGTATTCATCAAATCTTTTAAATTTCACTGATTTTATCCAAGCATCGTTTTTATTTTTTCAAGTGTTCTAATTTTCATTTACATCTTCAAGCCTTCAAATCTCCATATATTTTTAAGATTATCAAATCTTCAATTATTTCTTTTAACCAAAATTTGATTAATTTTCTTTTGAAAAATCTTTTTTTTTTCTTCCTTTTCTACCAAGGAATTTATCAAGTGAAATAAAAGTACACTGTGCTTATTTTCATTATCTTTCTTTTAGGCAATTATATGAAGATATATTTTTTTTAATTTGGATTTTCCGATATGTATCAATACACAAAAACAAAAAAACAAAAATAGAAAAAAATAAAGCTCATTCCTTATGGGATTATTTTTGTTTACAATTTCGCAACTCTCTATATCGAGATCTGTCATTTGATACATTGGACAGAACAATATTCCATATTTCCACTTCCCGTTTTATTGAAGAATTTAACAGACGGAATTTAATATGATATCTATTCCTGGCAACAGACTCTCTCTCTCTCTCTCTCTCTCTCTCTCTCTCTCTCTCTCTCTCTCTCTCTCTCTCTCTCTGTTCTTATTAGGGAAACAGTGGATGTAATTGAGACTTTGGATATGAAATCCTCTCTGTCTTTAACTTCTTATCCCTAATATATTTTTGCTCTCTCTCTCTCTCTCTCTCTCTCTCTCTCTCTCTCTCTCTCTCTCTCTCTCTCTGGAAGAAGTATTGAACAATGAAATTGATATGTATATATATAAATATATATATATATATATATATATATATATATATATATATATATATATATATACATATATATATATATATATATATATATATATATATGTGTGTGTGTGTATATATATACATATATATATATATATATATATATATATATATATATATATATGTGTGTGTGTATATATATATATATATATATATATATATATATATATATATATACATATATATACATATATATATATATATATATAGATATATACATACTATATATATACATATATTTATGTATATATATATATATATATATATATATATATATATATATATATATTTATATATATATATATTTTTTTTTCCTCTCTCAGCATTGAATTAAGATCTTGGTTCAACAAACGTTCGAATACTTGACCCTTATTACGAACATTATTTGAACTATCATTATTGTGTCCTCAAACATCATTTGTCATCTCAGAGAATGACACAATATCAGTTTCCTGCGTAGGAGGGTATGCATAAGAAAAGGTGTGCAAACGCATGCCTGTGTTTGTCCCTCCCACGCATACAGCGTGTGTGTGCCCTTGTGATTTCTATAGAGTATAGACGAACACACACACTGTCCATAATGTCTAGTGACGTTGATGTCACGCGAAGTTTTCCTTATGCTTTCATGGCTACGATGTCCTCTCCCATAAATCCTCTTTCTGTCATCATTAGTGGCCTCCTGCTATCGATTTTACCAGCTGCTTTGTCTCATTTTCTCTGCCTCATTCATTTTGCGTCCTTTTGTTTGCTAGCTGGCCCGGTACTATTATTTGGTAACTCTCTCTCTCTCTCTCTCTCTCTCTCTCTCTCTCTCTCTCTCTCTCTCTCTCTCTCTCTCTCTCTCTCTCTCTCTCTCTCCTAGAAAGAATAATTATTTCTTCTCATTAATGCCATTGACTTTTCCACAAGAGAGAGAGAGAGAGAGAGAGAGAGAGAGAGAGAGAGAGAGAGAGCGGGGTGTCAACAGTATACATATATATATATATATATATATATATATATATATATATATATATATATATATATATATATATATATGTATATATACATGCGTGTGTGTGTGTATGTGTGTTTATGTACAGTATATAGCCTATATATAAATATATATACACTACCTAGAGAGTTATAGGCTCTTTTGACTGGCCAGACGGTACTACAATGGCTCCTTCTCTCTGGTTACGGTTCATTTTCCCGTTTGCCTACGCATACACACACACATACACACACGCACACTGAATAGCCTAGCCTATTTTTTTTACATATTCTCCTCTGTCCTCATACACCTGACAACTCTGAGATTACCAAACAATTCTTCTTCAAGAGGTTACTGAACTGTAATTGTACAGTGGCTACTTTCCTCATGATAAGGGTAGATGAGACTCTTCAGCTATGGTAAGCAGCACTTCTAGAAAAAGGACACTCCAAAATCAATTCATTGTTCTCTAGTCTTGGGTGGTGCCATAGCCTCTGTGCCGTGGTCTTCCACTGTCTTGGGTTAGAGTTCTCTTGCTTGAGCGTACACTGAGGCACACTATTCTATCTTATTTCCCTTGTTTTTTTTTTATTTCTTTATTTTCTGTAAGAGATATTTATTTTAATGTTTTCACTCTTCCTGAAATATTTTATTTTTCCTTGTTTCTTCAATCACTGGGCCATTTTCCCTGTTGAAGCCTCTAGGCTTAGAGAATCCTGCTTTTACAACTAGAATTATAGCTTAGCAGGTAAAAATAATGATAGTAATAATAATAATAATAATAATAATAATAATAATAATAATAATAATAATAATAATAATTATAATAATAATGATAATAATAATAATAATAATATATACATACACACACACACACACTCATACACACACACACACACATATATATACATATATATATATATATATATATATATATATATATATATATATATATATATATATATATATATATATATATATTACGAACATATATCAGTCAGCTGGTAGTGAAGTCCGGGAACACGCTGTTACAAGGAGATAGCCAATGGATATTAATAATACTCGCGATACTATAAAATGGAAACAGACAGAGAAATTGATTGTTGAATGTTTTCGAGGAAGTAATGAAAATTACAAGGTAGAGCATGATAAATATTCCACTATTGATAGTGAGGTCAAAAGAAAAGCTAGGAATGACTGAGAGAATATTTAGACAGTAAAGCAGATGAGGCTGACAAAGCTATGAATTCAGGGATTGGCTACGGTGTGAGAATCGCTTATAGAGTTATTATTGAAATCTCGACTAGGGAAAAGAAACAAAAAGCATATACCCATCAAAAAGAGAGATGGATCTGTTTTAACAACAAAGGATGAAGAAAGAAAAAGTTAGATGGAACACTTTAGTGATGTCATGAATAGGAGATACGAAGGTATTAAACGTGATTGATACCAAATTTTCATTTAAAGGCATATTGTACAGAAATACGTAGAATATAGAAATCCCTTTTTGATGGCATTTATGGGCTATGAAAATGCTTTTAATAGCGTACACCAGACAATTTTGTGTAGATTCCTGCGTAATTGTGGAATTCCTCTTAAATATGTAAATTTGATTAGGTCTGTTCAGAAGGAATACAAGGGCAAAGTTAATGTTGATGGAGTCTTATCAAATAAATTTCCAGTGAAGATTGGAGTACTCCAAGGAAATTTGTTGTCACCTTTGTTTTTCATCCTCTTCATGGATTTTGTAATGCGTAGAACAGTCGGAGTTGGTGAAGAAGGATTGGATTGAATTTGTAATAGAAAATTAGCAGACCTAGAGTTTTCTGAAGATGCTCTCCTTATTAGCAGAACACAATAGGATTTGCAATGCTTGTTGACCAGAATGCATGAA
>NC_090748.1:17019959-17032459 GCF_036898095.1 Palaemon carinicauda | reverse complement strand
TATATAAAAGAGGGTAACCCAAAACTTTAAGCATAAGTATGATAGTAAACAGAACTTGTTTATCTGAAAGAAAAACCATTAAACACCACTTTAATGAGATACCAAGGTATCAAGTCATAAAAAATCTGTATTACAAATCAATCACATTAGCGTTAGAAACGCTTGGCACACATGTCTGAACTTATGCAAGGTTCACCTTTGAAGGAAGGAACAGTCTATATGGGCACTTGGTGCCCTCATTTAGTTTGTAGTACAGTATGTACCTACACACTCACCCTGGACTTAATCGTCCCAATTAAGACCACTGTTCCTCGCAGAGTTAAACAGTAGGGTTAACTACACGACCCACTGCTACCACAGATCTCTTAAGTTCCTCTACTTGCTTCGCATAGTGGCGAAAGAACACCCTGGAAGACTTCCAGCCCGTGTATGAACGGAGATGTTCAAAATCCATACAATTAAAGAAATTTAGGGATGAGGCAACTTTCCTCGGATCGTGACCTGCGGGTGTACTGTCAGGATCCGCTCTGCGAATAAAATATGTCATTTTCGCTCTGAGTTGATTCAGAGATAAATTTGAGCCTGATGTTTCTCCCCTGAATAGTTGACTACCCTTGAAGTCTGAAGTTCTACGAAGATAGACCTTTAGGCATTCTACTGGACATAGAGATGCATCTTCTTTCAGAGGACAGATTCTCCAGGGACCCCACCTGTTGGTGGGTAACTCATTCTTGGCGAGAAACGTAGGATCCGGAAACAGGTTCAGCTCCCCCCCATCCAGGAACTGAACACGACCTGCCTCTCTCGAGAGGGCTACGATCTCACTAACCCTGGCCCCGGACGCGAGTGCAAATAGGAAAATAACTTTTTGCGTCAAATCCTTTAACGCACATTCTTCATTGCTCAACAAGGAGGCGAAATGAAGAACTTTGTCTAAAGACCATGAGATGGGCTTTGGAGGTGCTGAAGGTCTGAGCCTAGCGCAGGCTTTCGGAACTTTATTAAAGATCTCGTTACCTAGGTCGATCTGGAAGGCAAATAAAATGGGTCTCATCAAAGCCGATTTACACACTGAAATCGTGTTAGCTGCCAATCCTTGGCCATGGAGATGGATGAAGAAAGATAAGCAGAAATCTGTTGAGATCTCCTGCGGATTCTTTGCCTTTACAAAGGCCACCCATTTTCTCCAAGATGACTCATATTGCCTTCTAGTCGATTTGCACTTGTATTCCTCTAGGAAGTCTATGCTGGCTTTCGAAATCCCGAAGCGCTTTCTCACCGCTAGGGCGAGAAAATCATGAGCTGCAGGGTCTGGGTTTTCTGTAATGAAGCGCAGACAGTCGACTTCTGGACTCGCTGGGTCAGAACTGGATGTGGTAGCGGCACGAACTTCATCTGTAGTTCCAACGCCAAGGGGAACCACATGCTGTTCGCCCACTTGTGGGCCACTATTGCCGCTACCCCCCTTGAAGGATCTCAGTTTGTTGAGGACCCTCAACAGAAGGTTGTGAGGAGGGAACAGATAAATCCTGGACCATCTGTTCCAGTCGAGGGACATTGCGTCCACTGCTTCCGCTAAGGGGTCCTCGTACGGGGACACGTACAGGGGCAACTTCTTGTTGTCTTTCGTCGCAAAGAGGTCTATTTGCAGTTCTGGGACTTGATTCAGAATGAAGGAAAATGATCCTGCGTCTAAGGACCATTCCGACTCTATCGGTGTGAACCTGGATAGAGCGTCCGCTGTCACATTGCGGACTCCTTGAAGGTGAACTGCCGACAGGTACCACTTCTTCTTTTCCGCCAATCGGAAAATGGCTAACATCACTTGGTTGAGAGGTGGTGACCTCGACCCTTGTCGATTCAAGCATCTCACAACCACCTCGCTGTCTGTCACCAATCTTATGTGGATCGAGTGACGCGGGGAGACTTTCTTTAAGGTAAGGAGCACTGCCATAGCTTCTAGAAAGTTTATATGAAAGGTCCTGAATAGCTTGGACCAAGTCCCCTGGACTTTTTTCCGATGAGAGTGACCTCCCCATCCCTCCTTTGAGGCGTCTGAGTGAATCGTCAACGACGGGGGAGGTGGCTGAAGAAGAACAGACTTCTTTAGATGTCTGGCTTGGGACCAAGGTCTGAGAAGAGTACGTAGCCGAGGCGGCACTGGTCTTCTCAGGTCTCTTCGCGCGTTTGATGCATACCTTCTCCAAACTCCGGTTGCATCCTTTAGCTGTGCTCTTAGCACTGGGTCTGTCACTGAAGCAAACTGGAGAGAGCCTAGTACCCTCTCCTGTTCGCGTCTTGATATCCTTTCGGAATCTAGAAGTCTCTTGACAGAGCCCGCTATCTCCTTCCTTTTCTTCATTGGGATGGAGAAACTGTGTGACAAAAGGTCCCAGTGGATTCCCAGCCACTGGAACTTTTGGGATGGAGAAAGTCGAGACTTTTTCTTGTTGATCTTGAAGCCTAGGTACTCTAGGAACTGGATCACCTGACTGGAAGCTTGCAAGCATTCGGTCTCGGATGCTGCCCACACCAGCCAGTCGTCCAGGTAGGCTACTACCTGAATTCCCTTTAGGCGTAATTGTTTGAGAGCTGCGCTCGCAAGCTTCGTGAAAATCCTTGGGGCTATGTTTAGCCCGAATGGCATGGCTCTGAAGGCGTACAGTTTTCGTTGTAGCCTGAACCCTAGGTAGGGGGAGAGTCGACGGCTGATTGGAATGTGCCAATAGGCGTCTGACAAGTCTATAGAGACTGAGTATGCCCTCTTGGGCAGTAAGGTCCTTATGTGTTGCAGTGTTAGCATCCTGAATTTGCAATTCACTATGAACTTGTTGAGTGGTGACAAGTCCAGAATGACTCTGAGCTTTTCCGAGTCTTTCTTGGGAACACAAAACAGCCTCCCTTGGAATTTGATGGACTTCACCTTTCGGATCACATTTTTCTCCAACAGTTCTTGAACGTACTCCTCCAAAATGGGGGTGGAGTGTTGGAAAAACCGAAGGCATGGGGGTGGAGTGCTGTACCAGCTCCAACCCAGTCCATTCTTGAGTAGGCTTTGGGCCCAGGGATCGAAGGTCCAGCGATCCCAAAATTTCATCAGTCTCCCTCCTACCGGTATCATTTCACTTGGACTGCCGTCCTGAGGTCTTGCCTCCTTGACCACGACCACCTCTGAATCCCCTTCCCCTTGAGGGGCGCCTAGACGAGCCTCTGGCTGCTCCTCTAGGTTTTGCACGAAAGGAAGAAGACTGTCCTTCGAACGTTGGGGCGAATGTGGTTGACTGACCTGGCACCGCCTGGGGTACCCACTGAAAGGCAGTCGGGGTTTGTGCCACCATCTGGGGCACTGGAGGCAAAGGCAATTGCAGTTGCTGTTGCTGTCTATAAGGCTTGGCTGGCCGAGATGGTAGCCTAGTCTTCATATTCTTCCTCTTTGGTTGAGGACCCTCATCCGGGGAAGATTTTCTTTTGATAGCCAGGCCCCACTTCTGGAGAAGATTTCTATTCTCCACGGCGGCCTTATCAACAACCTCTTTGACCACATCGGTAGGGAAAAGGTCTTTTCCCCAAATGTTGGAGGAGATTAACTTCCTTGGCTCGTGTCTCACCGAAGCCCCGGTGAACACGAACTCCCTGCAAGCTCTCCTTGCCTTGACGAAGTTATAAAGGTCCTTCGTCACTGTGGCTAAGTGAGACTTAGCCACTACCATGAACATTTCATGGACCTTGGGGTCACTTGCCATCGTCTCGAGAGTAGTCTGATGAGACATTGAGGCAGCCAGTCTTTCTTTTGTCTCGAACTCTCTTCGTAAAAGAGATTCGGACAGCTTGGGGAGGTCCTCGCCGAATTGCCGTCCGGCAATATCAGCCTCCAACTTTCCCACTGAGAATGTTAGATGGACATCCTTCCAGTCTTTGTGGTCCATAGGTAGAGCCAGCGACAAGGGTTTACACTCCTCCAGGGAGGGGCAAGGCTTGCCGGCCTCGACTGCCTTTAGGACAGCCGCAAACCCTTTCTGTAAAAAGGGGAAGGCTCTATCAGGAGAGGACACAAACGAAGGGAGCTTCTTGCTCAATGCAGCTACCTTCGAATTCGAGAAGCCCCTCTCTTTCATCGAGGATGAAAGTAGGGCTTGAGCCTTAGCGTGGTCCATAACAATGACCTCCTTCGGCTCTGTCTCCTCCCTTGAAGCTGGTTCTTTTCTCAGCCGGACATAGCAGTCCGGATATGATGCCTTGCTGGGCCAGAATTCTACCTCCTCTAGGGGAACTGAACCCAGCTTATCCGAAATGACGATCTTTCCAGTCGTCATCGGCATGTGCTCAGCATACCTCCATGGGTTAGCATCTGAGCATATGGGAAGGTCTTTCACATTGAGCCTTTTCCGGGGCCCATGTGATTCTGCCAGGGACTGCATACGCAGTTCCATTGCAGCCGCCTTCTCCTGATTCTCCTTCTGCATTTGTTGGATCATTCCAACAATCGAAGAGAGGGCCTGTCCCAGTTCTACTGGGAGGCCAGCCGATGTTGAGGGGATAGGCTCCGGCATCTGAACCGGAGTAGCCGACACCTCGTCGACCTCATCCTCTACGACATCCGGGGTTTGAACTTGATCCTGACCTTCTGCCAGGAGGTCTTCTTCCAAACGATCGTCCAGGTCAGACATCCTGTCACACAACTGGATGTCTTGCATCGCATCTGCGACTTCCTCGTCCACCTGGACTTGATCTTGAAGGATCTCCTCTTGAGGCTGGGGAATCACTGCCTCAGCTGATGCCTGGGGAAAAAGATACGCCCTCATCTTCTCACTTGGAAGATAAGGGCCAGAGGTGTTCTTCTTGAAGCCCCTTACCCAAGTACGAAGCTTTTCCCTAGCTATATCCCTTGATTCCGCCGTTCTAGGGGAATCAAAAGCCTCAGTAATCAGGTTAGTGCATACAGTACATACCTGAGGGTCCCAATACTGGAGATCATCCTTGGAGACAGCGCATGCTGCGTGTCTCCTACAACACTCATGTCCGCAGAGGTTCTTGCTGCGGACATTGCAGAAAACATTTCCACACTTCGGAGGGTCCTCCTGTAAAGAGAAGAAATTTCCATGAGTATCAAGTGAACTATGTATCACTGGATATGCATATTATAGCATAACAATTCATAAATGAAAGACACACACTTGTGTTTCCCTCACAACCCATTGTTGCAGCCTACCGGATAATAAAATCAAAAATGGTTTATCTCTACTAGAGTAACCAATGCAAGGTTTCCAGAGGAAACAGGTGGAGCTCACACCTAGGCAATGATTTTTAAAAATCCTGGATAATAGACGGGGAAGAACTCTGCTTCCTGTCTGAGGGCAACAGCAAAGGGCTGTGTAAGAAAACACAATAGTGTTAGAAGATACAGTGCTGTACCTAAACTTTTACTATAGTTTTCTTCTTACTGTATATGCTATACAGAAGAATACTAGTACAGTATAGGAGGATGTGTGCCGGCCTGCCTTTGCCGGCCGGCACACACCACAATTAGCTTTAAAGTATACTACTTAACAGCTATAGGGCGGCAGCCCTCTGGTTCAAATGCCTGTGCCGGCGGCAGCAGCTGCCGGCCAGCAACAGCCAGTGTTGGCCGGCAATGATTGCCGGCCAGCAACTACACAAGGTAGTACCCAGCTGCCGGCCACACTCTTGGTGACCGGCAGACAAGGACTGACATAAGCCGGCCGGCAAAGGTACAAGACCGATGCCAGCCGGCAGCAAAAGAACCAGAAGACTACCCCTGCCCGGCTGCCGGCCTCACAGGCCGGCAGCCGGCCTCATAGGCCGGCTGCCGGGACAGGTACAGCACTAGAAGAAAATAGAATGGATGCCGGGATAAGAGTGTACACAACCCC
The DNA here is from genome assembly GCF_036898095.1 of Palaemon carinicauda. Lineage (NCBI taxonomy): Eukaryota > Metazoa > Arthropoda > Malacostraca > Decapoda > Palaemonidae > Palaemon > Palaemon carinicauda. The sequence continues at coordinate 17,026,568 of NC_090748.1, read as the reverse complement.
CCAAGCCCGGCAACCGAAAGAGTGCATATAAGGAAGGGGAGAAACTTAATTCAGGCTTCCTTGACCAATGCCGTCCGGCTCTGCCGGCAGGCATGGATGAGGGACCAAGAGAGGTCCGGGCAGCACTCGAAAACATAAGACCCTTGCCGTCCAGCGTCTCTGCCGGCCGGCAATGGGCTTAGTCAATCCATATCCCAACCTATACTAGGTCCAGAAGTAGAATGACATATGGTACAGTAATACCCCTGCCGGCCAGCTCTGCCGGCCGGCAAGGTACAGTACAGTAATGGCTAGGCCATTACGGAGATAGAGGGGGAAGGGACAAGAGGGTCCTGCCAACCTTGCTTTAGTGACAGATCACCCGCAGCCAAGAACTCTGTCTTAGCCTAAGGGAGATCTAAGGGAAAGGGCCAGCGCAGTAGTATAATACCTGCCAGCTTCCAGAGCACCAAAGCAAGGAAGGCGTTGCAACTCCCAAGGGAAGATTTATCCTCCCCGAGAACAGCAACAGGACTTAGTCTGGTCGATCACACAAGAAGGAATCATAACTACAGAAACCTTCAACAGTGACCTAAGGGAGCTCAGCTCCCTTTGTAAGTGTTAGGTCAGCGAGGGAGACTCTGCCCCAAGCCAAACAACACGGACTCAGACTAAAAACTCTGTTGTTCTGTCCCTCTTTGAACCAGACTCAGCAGGAACAGGAAGGTACAGTAACACCCTAGTATAGTTTTATCGAAAATAAATTCGGAAAAAACCACTTAGGGATAAGCCCAAGGCTTAAACAGAGGGAAAGGGATTGCATACCTTCTCCGAAGAAAAGAAAGCAACCGGGGAGTATGATAAAGTATACTAAGGCTCCATAAGCAATTAGCCTAGGCACCAAGAGAATCGATTACCTAATTCACCGAAACTCTCACGTATACAATCTTGGAAATATTCCACACAGTCTAAATGTATAAAATATAGCCTAAAGCTTCAATAAAATTTTAATTACACTCGGAAAAACCATAATCATGCATTAAGTACTAGGACCAAACGACTAGGCTACATGGCCTAGCGTAGGCCAGAATGGCGAATACTTCGCCAAATAATACTAAGCACGAAAGGAAATCCTATGTAAAGCTAAATAGCTAAATTTTATTAAGCAAAACAACCAGGAATGTCACTCTGACTAACTAATTTATACCTAGCGAGTGACAGTGTCCAGGACACCTCTGGTAGGCTACGGCTCTTGTATCAAAGATTAATCCTATTAATCACTCAAAATTTTACCAAGAGCCTACATTTATACATAACAGACACTATACTCAACTTATCCGAGGTCAACGAAGACGAAGAAGCCATGAAAAGTTGAATAAATCCAAGATTTGCGAGAAAAACAGGAAAAAACACCGAGTTGTTAAGCTACGCAAAAAGGAATGCAGATGGCGCCAGGATTGGCGCCAGGCACGCATACGAATCGGGGGATAGGGAAGCCTTGGGAGCGGCTCCCCTTTTTCTTTCCCGAATTCGTATCTCGTCAATCTCCCTCCTACGAGACGAATCTCTATTCAGGTCGTAGATTGCCATGTGACGTGTCTAGAATACGTCCTCTGATATGTCGCGATATCCCTTTCACGAGGGATACTCGCTCCAGGAGTTAGAATTCTGGTACCTTAAGGTAAATTCTCTGGGAATATCGCCGTAGTTGTAATATACCCTAGGAAGCTACCCTATAGGAACTTCCATCAGGACGACATGGCTTGAGCCCAAAAATATATATATATAGGGAACTTTTTAAGAGTGAAAATGTGCTGGCACTTCCATACAATGAAAACTTTGCTTATATAAAAGATTAATTGAAAATATTCAAAGTAAATTTAGTTTTTAAAAGTTCAGGAACGGTAAGGAATGTCCTAATAAATAATTCTCCAAATTATAATAGTGGCTCTATTTACACAATTCCATGTACTGGTTGTGACAAGAAATATGTGGGTTAAACCGGAAAATTGCTTAACAACCGAATTGAACAACATCGATATACAGTTAGGACAGGACAAATGTCTAGTGCCTTGTTTGTACACTTGACCGATTTTAACCACTGTATTGACTGGGAAAACTCCTCAGAGATTTTATTTTGTAAAAATCTTGTTAAGAGAAATATTATTGAATCTGCTTTTAATAAATATTTTAATAATCAAATTTTAAATCTCAGTTCTGGTCTTTTTAAACTTGACACTCATCTTGTTAATGAAATTGTAAGGTAGTACAATGTAAACATTTAGTTTAACGATTGTTATATTACTAGTATTTGATTATAAACTACAATTGTTTATTCATTTTTCACGACTGTTAGTTATTTTAGCATATTGATGATGCTTTGCTAGTTTATGGCTTTTATTTCAGTTTTGGTAGGTTTCTTTATTGTATGATTTTATTTTCTATTTCACTTTGTACCCTGAAGAAGTGTACGTAATACACGAAAGCGCTTGGTACCTGGTCTTTTCCTTTCCTGTTTCCTGTGGATTTTACCCTTTAATATATATATATATATATATATATATATATATATATATATATATATATATATATATATATATATATATATATATATGTGTGTGTGTGTGTGTGTGTGTGTGTGTGTGTGTGTATGTGTGTGTGCATGTGTCTATGCAATTTTGAAACAATTTATATTGTTCTAAACCTTGGGTATAATCAGAACTATTTTAAACAATTAGGAAAATCTGGAAGTATTTAATTGGCCTAATCGACTGCAGTTCATAAGAGAGCAATCCTGTTACTCGAATGTCCTTGTTACCGAAGCCGTTTGTGTTTGATGTCAGATTTCCTGGAAGGAGATCAATTGCAATAACTTTGATAACTATTTTATGCATAGATTGCTTCAGAGACATGTTTTATAGCTTTATAAGTGGTCACTTCGTGTTTTCTCATATCTACTATAATTATAAAGGGTATTGAAGTTATGAAAGTTACCCGTAATTTCATGACGAGGGAAACATATTGCCTTCTGAGGCGCTGCCACGGTATATTATAACTGGCTCATGCTCATTTCTGTTAAACCTTGGAAAAGAAAAGTATTATGAACGATCACCTTCGTACAGAACCTAGCCTCAATGATTTCATATTTAAGAAAAGATATCACATTCTCTAATTCAAAAGATTGGTGTCTGGTGATAGAGAAGTTCTTGATTTTTTCTTTTTATACAAGCACATACTTTTACCAAAAAAGAAATATATTAAGGTATTAGTGCCTATAAACTATTATATTTTTTAATTATCATTTTACTCTAAATACATTTCATGAATTGAATAAAAGGTAATACTCCATATCATTCTATCTACTGATTGATTGAAAGTGGCTTCATGAAAATCCTAACATACAGTTTATGTTTTGTAGTATCATATGTAGATTAGATCAATGATAATAATTATGAGCATTTTTAAGTGTATTGTACTGTAATTATCTAATCATATAACCATCATTTACGCTACATTCCTCATTCCTCACAAAATGGATCTAAGATGAATGAAACTCATACGTTGATACCTATCATCTTACAACAAAGTAGAACATTTACATATGGTAATATTAAGATGCCCAAGTAGCACTTACTGTAAGAAAACCTGCACTTTGATATCGGCATGAGCTCTTCCATTGCCATTCTTGGCTAACAACGAAAATAAGACAATGAACATTAATTTTTCTTTTCTTTTTTTAATGTCCGTCCTATTTAACTGAACTGAAATTAGCGAGTGCATAGTAATAAGAAAAAAATCAATTTCTCTAGGACTGAAGAGGAACCAGGTTTAAGGAATCCTTGTCTGCTTTGTGGTACCCCTCAATTGACCTTTGGACTCTGGCCTCGGTCGTCATGCTGCCATCATCTCATCTTCGTCCTGTCCGTCTTCTGTGTTCCTGATCTGCCACTTTCACAGAATTAAAGCTGCTTCACGTACAGGCTGCCAACGCAAGAGACCGTGGTCCCCTTTTTTTATAAAGCGAGGCAAATCTATCTACTTATATCACATCCAAGGTCTATATATACCAGGTCACCCAACGTGCAGCTTAAGCTGTGAATCACTCATACTGTGACGTCAAGCTTCCCCGTCTCACACACGTGGGTAAACAAAACAAAGGACCGTTGCCTTAGTTAGCTACCTATAGAGGTAACGTAAACAATAGGAGACGCTGTGTCCATTATCATTTTATTCATTCATTCATTATGTCAATAATAATGCCAAGTAACTGCGCAGTATTTGGCTGTTATAATAGACATGATTAAACTAAAAGCTCAAACATAAAATACCATCGCTTTCCAAAAGCAAAACTATACATAGACCAGTGGATACATGCATGTTGCCGTGCAGACAAAATTAACGTTGTGAATGCTACTGTTTGCTCGATTCATTTTAAACCAGGCGATTACGAAGATGACATAAAGTCTAGGTTACTAGGTATTGAAAGTCCTAGAAATTGACCACCTACTTACACAAACATGAAATCAAGATTGCCTTGAACATTTCTTTGGGTGTATAAGGCAAATGGATGGGCACTATGATCATTCTTAGGCTGTGAACTTTAAATTTCGGCTAAAAAAAATGTTACTAGGAAAGGAAATTAAAGTATTAAGTGAAAAGTGTAATATCACCAACGTTGGAAAATCTCATGAATCAGCCAAAGACGATGAATCTATCTCGAAAGGGACTTAGCGTTAGAAATATGCATAACAACGCAGATATTCCGAAATTTAGATTTTGATTTAGAGAAAGATGCTTTAGACGAGGAAGAAGACCTTTTGAGAGCAAATAAAGAAATAAAGAAAGATATCGAGGGAGTAATTGAGGAAGAAGCTCTTAAATACATTGGTGAATATATTGTAAAGAAATTTTGTGTAAAATATCCTGAGTTAGGAAAAGACTGAAGAAGTGCTAAGGAATGATACTTGGATTGCATGTGTTAATCGGGGGGAATTACATACACCTTCTAGCCAGTTTTTTCACAGTTGTTAATAATGCGGGAGATTTTTAATGCTGTAAACGGGGAAGCTCTCATGGAGGGAAAAATTTGTTTTAAAAAAGCTTTATTTAGAATTAAAACAGTCTGGTATTGAAGTTCCTGACGATGTTATTGCTTTTTTTGTTAAGATATCGGTATACTTTCGAATGCGATATCTTAATAATTTGATAAAGTATAGCAAACCTCAAGGACAATCATGCAGGGAGGCCCTAAGAAAAAAAATTAAAGTTGTAACTTACTAAAATATTTTCCAAAGGTAAAATGTTGTTTTATTTACATTGACTGTGTGATAGATCTACGTTCTTAATGGGTCTCGCCAACACTAAACCCCTTCAGATGACGTAGGTGCGCAGAAGAGGCTTAAAATCGGTACGCTGTCTGGCTGACCTGGTATATCTGGACTGTGATCACATCATACAGCTAGTACTATTTGATGCGTCCCCCGAGTCTTCGGTTAGTTTAAACTTCGCTCTTGGGTCAAACAGCGAGGACCAGTGAGTGATGGTAGATCCTAAGACGTGGCCTAAGAGAAGCCAAGTAGTCTGTTCATTTCAGATAATTCAGCATTTTTACTTTCATTGGCTTTCAACGAACAAACTTCAATTCTATTAAGGAGAATTATTTCAAACAACTTCTTGCATTCCCACCTTAAAAATCTTTTATACATATCCTACTACCTTTCTCCCTTGTTCTGTTTTTTTTCCCTTTATCCATTATATACTCAAGATATGTAAATAAATGAACTACTTTAATTTCTCAACCGCTAATAATAACATCTTTAATCTTCCTTCTTTCTTTTAACGCATTACTTTACTCATGCTCATATTTTCTTAACTTTCTCCACTAGGAACATAACAAAGAGGCTACTTCTCCCAGAATCAGCTATATATATATCAAACGAGTCACATTCGTTTTACTTACAAACATTTCAATTCCTCTCCGCCGCCTACCCTTTAGGCTATTGATTCTCAATACAAATAACAGTGCCTCTCTGTCAATTCTATCATAAGTTTTTTTCCCTCTTTATCAGTGCGTTACATGTGAACTGTTTCTCTATTCCTTTAAAGTTTTCTTGATAATTACTTGATTCCGGCAATTATTTATTTGTCAAAATTTCCTCAAATTTTCAAACATCCGTTCTTTTGTCACCCGCTTTAATGCCACAACCAAAACACTTCGTTACCCCTTCCCTGCTATATTAAATAATGATAAACTTCTATATCATTTTTTGTCACCACCTGCTTTATATTTATGCAATAAAACAATCATTTCTTTTACCCATTCTGTTGTGAAATTTCCCTCACTCATATTCTGGTCAGCTACTCAATATTACTATAACGTATATATTGTACACGAGATAACTAAATGGTCCAAATCAACCGTGCCCAGGCAGAACTACTCATCATAAAATGGTTTAGTACCCTAAAAAAAAATATTAGATAGACGCACAGTATAGAACATGCCTTCGCCACGCCGAGCAGTATAATTTTACTCTCCACTCCAATGTGTAGGCAGGGCCAGATTTATAAGGGGACATAGGGGCAACTGCCCCAGGCCCCCCCCCCCCCCGTCTGAGGGGACCCCCAACTCAA
>NC_090748.1:17002459-17004959 GCF_036898095.1 Palaemon carinicauda | reverse complement strand
AATCTTTGCAAAGACGTTTTAAACTGAATTTGTTTCCCTAGATATCTGTTTCATTGATCAATTGGAATTAAATTTCATAACTCATGATGTAATACTGGTATACATTATATGATGTGAATCAGTGGTATACTAAATGTTTTAATCTTGGTCTCCAATAATCGAGGAATGAATATTTAATTTAAGATACGGAGAAAATGATTATGAAAAGCAAGACCTATTGATTTCATATTTTCAGAATGTCATGAAAAACCATTAAGTCAAAGCGAATATTCCAGATGTAAGAAATTATCTATTTACAAATTCTCATATCTTTAAGCAATACAACAAGTCTGTGCTTCGCCACTCCAATCATATATAAAAAGGAAAATATCTGAATACGAGATAACCCCCAAAATAGAGCATGATGCTGAACATGCACCTTGAGAGGGTGGGATACAGGATGAATAGACAAGTGGGTATAGAGGGGCTCGGCCAGAGATTCGTTAGTGAGAAGGAATCATTGTCAGGATGCTGCTGAGGGAAGACGCATATGAAGAAAAGAATGTGCTGCCCTCCTACATCTGGACGATGACAAGTTGAAGTCTACGTTTTTTTTCCACGTAATCTCCATTTTTCTCTACATTTCTATCCCCTTTCTTCTCTCCTTTCATTGGTTTTCTTTTTGGTATGATTCCTGTCATAATACTTCTTTACTTTGGTTGTAAATGCGTATCGATTCCCAAGCATGCTGTTAAAGGATAAAAATCTTTGAAGTTCCCTGCAAAGATTAGTGCAAAAGTACACACATACACTGTTAAAAAAAAAAAAAACATAATTCCAATCGGAAATTCTCCGTCGAAATATACAGTCAATTAATATCGAAAAGTAATTGTGTATGATTAACACCACAAAAAAAAAAAAAAAAAAAAAAAAATATGGAGGAAAATACTTTTTAACCTAAAAAATTTTGCGTTATAGGACGCATTCTGGAATAATGAAGTTATATGAAAGGATTTAGACACTATAACGCATAAGGGGAATACTTGTATATTAGATGATATATACTAATAGTCAACTTCACTTTGCTGACAGGAGTCGATATCGTATTATGGTGGTGGTGGAGGCTCTTTTTTTTTTTCTCTCAACTTTGACCTTGTTGAGGCTCACCTGATTTATATTTCACTAAAAACCTATTCATAACAGTTTTCTTTCACATTCATGCAATGATGTCCCTGAATTGTGATATTATGTCATCCCTAACAATATTATCGTGGCATGTTAGAACTTTATTTTGGCTCTGTTTTTTTCTGCAAAACCTTGCACTTATTCTATATCCACTTTGTAAAAACTTCTCACCTAAAGAGACTGCATCCTTATTTATAAGCTGCTGCTACTCTTCAATAGTCAATTCTTCCTTGTGCCCATTCATTAGGTCCTCCACATCATTATCACCGGACCTCCAGGCCCATGGACCTGTTTCAGAGAGATATCCTCCAGAATACTGTAAGCACAGCTCAAGGCCCTGAAAGTATGGCCACTGAGATCTGAAAGTCATTTACAGTAACGTCTTTTAACCACAAATTCCTTCAGACAGTGTTCATGGTCTTATAAGAAAGTTTCTGCCAGGCTTTGTCAAAAAAAAAAAAAAAAAAAAAAGTCTAGCAGTGGGTGATATCAAAATTTTGTTTCCAGAATTTTTTTTAGGGTTAACTCTTTTTCAGAGGTCACTTCAAAGCTTCGCCATAATACTGCAGCAATTTGCCCTGCAATCTTGGAGGATAATAAGCAGCACTGTCCTTAAAGAAGGCATCAAAAGGTAGTTGTTTGATCTACTAATACATTTTAGCACTTTGCCCAAACACAACAATGAACCATTCAGTCAAATGTATTTTGGTAACATGTGCCTAGGTGTTTGACCACCATATTACTAGCCTCAATAGTATACAGTATTCTAGAAGTTTTGTTCCAGCTGTTATCAGATTGTGGAATGATCTTAATCGGGCCAATTGAATCAGTGGAACTGCAGAACTTGCAGCAAATGCTTTTATGTTGAACAAGCTGACATAAGTCTCTCTTTATAGTTTAGCCTACATATAAGAGATCATTTTTAACATTGTTACCGATCTTGAAAAATTCCATGTTAATTTTTCATTACTTCTATTGAGATTCATTTATTTCCTCATTTCCTTTCCTCACTGACCTTTTATTTCCATGTTGGAAACCTTTGGCTTATAGCATCCCGTTGTTCCAACTGTAGCTTAACTAGTAATCATGTTTTTTTTTTTTCTTGAAAACGCTTGCATTTTCAGAGCAGCAGATTAGTAGAAGCATTAGTTTCAGATCCTTACTTGCATAACCTCACAACGAGAGAGCAGTAGGTTGGCCAGGGCACCAGCCACCCGTTGAGATACTACCGCAAGAGAGTTATGGGGTCTTTTGACTGGCTATACATTACTACATTGGACCCTTCTCTCTGGTTACGGCTCATTTTTGCTTTGTCGACACACATACCGAATAGTCT
>NC_090748.1:16992459-16997459 GCF_036898095.1 Palaemon carinicauda | reverse complement strand
TGTTGATGAAACTTCAACTACAGTACTACTTAATTATTTTCCGGAAATTATGTTAATAAAAGTGCCAATAGTATCTCATATATTTTATCTGTTTATGGCTTCTACGGTTTTTTTTTTCTTTTTTTTTACTCCTGATATCAGGAGGAAAGTCGAATGATAAGTTTCATTCTCTTCTCTTTCTACTGCAGTGCGGCTGGCAGTCTTCCAAGGTTACAGGGATTTTCAAAAATTCCCAAACGTGTAGAATATTTTTTTCAAATTTATTTATTAATTTTTGAATATATATATATATATATATATATATATATATATATATATATACATACATATATATATATATATATATACATACATATATATATATATATATATATATATATATATATATATATATATATACATATATATATATATATATGAATATATATAAACGTATATGTATATATATATATACATATATATATATATATATATATATATATATATATATATATATATATATATATATATATTCCATGTCCCTTGTCAAATAATATGATAATCATTATAAATTTCTAATGAACAAATTTAATAAATTGTTAAAGGCTTTTAAATCTCCTTCCATCTCCTTTTCCAAAACAGTAGACTTCACATTGATTGAGTCTTTTCCGTTTTTTCTGTCATTGTCTTTTTCTTGTGAAGGTCAATCTTGTTTTTCTCGAATTAATTCTGATGACTTTTTATTAGCTTCTGAACATTTTTTTTTTAATTTTTTTTATGACTTATTTATTTATTTTTTTTTTTTCTAATTTTATATTTCCAGTTTTTCAACATAATCTCTTGCTTCAGCAAAGAGATGTGAAAATCCTTTTAACAATTAAACATAAAAGAAGTGAATTAAGAATCAGGAAGTTGATCGACTGCCAGGGTTGCTGCAAGGGATATCGTTCACAACTGAATGTACAGATTTCAACCACTTCAGCGAACAACAAGGAAAATTGAAGCTCTAGTTCCCTAAAAATCCAGTAGACTTCTGTTCACCCAGGCAGTGAATTCAAGCGTCTAATTACTTGGAAATTTATTTGAGTTTCAGAGAGAGAGAGAGAGAGAGAGAGAGAGAGAGAGAGATTTAATATCTTTCGAATGGTATATATATATATATATATATATATATATATATATATATATATATATATATATATATATATATATATATATATGTATACATAAAGTAAGTATTGTACGAAAATGAGCTCCACAGTCTAATTATACGAAGATATATGTACTAGGGAGGTAACGCTGTTGATCTCTCTCTCTCTCTCTCTCTCTCTCTCTCTCTCTCTCTCTCTCTCTCAGGTGAGACTTACTGTACACCAGTTAATAAACAACAGGATACATAACCAGTCAATGTTTAGGTCAACAGAAGCAAACTGGACTTCAAGGCAGCGTTCTCACAATTTCTTATGCTGTTTATGGGATTGTGCTACCTCTTGCTCTATGTGTGTGTGTGTGAGAGAGAGAGAGAGAGAGAGAGAGAGAGAGAGAGAGAGAGAGAGAGAGAGAGAGAGAGATTTAATATCTTTCGAATGGTTCCACCTGCGTAGGATGGGGATTACTTCGTCGAGATTCGTTAGTTTTATTATTATTATTATTATTATTATTATTATTATTATTATTATTATTATTATTATTATTATTATTATTATTAGCTGATCTACAATCCTAGTTGGAAAAGTATGATGTTATAAGCCCAAGGGCCCCAACAGGGAAAAATAGTCATGTGAGGAAAGGAAATAAGTAAATGAATAAACTATTGTGTAAGTGAAGTAATGAAAAATTAATATAAAATATTTCAAGAACAGTAACATCCTTAAAGCAGATCTTTCATTTACTGTATAAGCCATAAAACGAGACTTATTTCAGCCTGTTCACCATAAAAACATTTGCTGCAAGTTTGAACTTTTGAAGTTCAGCCGATTCAACTACCCGATCAGGAAGATCATTCCACAATTGGGTCACAGCTGGAATAAAACTTCTAGAATACTGTGTAGTACTAGAATTAACTGCATACTTAGTATTACGAACAGGATGGCACCGTCCGGGAAGATCTCAATTTAAAGGATGGTCAGAATTATGAAAAACCTTAGGGAACATGCATAACTAACTAATTGAACGACGGTGCCAGAGATTAATAAATAGATCAGGAATAAGAAACTTTATAGACAGTAAGCTCCTGTCCCAAAAATTAAGATGAGAATCAGCAGCTAAAGACAAGACAGGAGAACAATACTCGAAACAATGTAGAATGAAAGAATTAAAACACTTCTTCAGAATAGATTGATCATCAAAGAGACTTTCTCTATAAGCCAGTTTATTTAGTCGAATTGAGAAATGAAGAAGAGGCAGACCTAATATGTATCTCAAAATTAAATTTGCTAGAGAGACTCACACCTGAAATTTTAAGAGTCATGGAGTTAAAAGAAAAAAAAAAACATTAATAATGCAGAGATCCGGATGCCTTTAACATACTTACGACCAGCTTTGAGTTTTGTTAGGATTCAGCTTCATACCCCATAATTTGTACCATGCACTAATTTTAGCTAGATATTCTTTTAAGGAATTCAGCAACCCCAGATCTACATTCAGGAGATGGAATTGATGCAAAGAGAGTAACATCATCTATATATGCAACGAGCTAGTTTTCTAAGCCAAACCACATGTCATGTGTATATAGTATGAAAAGAAATGGGCCAAGAACACTTCCTCAAGGAACACCAGATATCACATTCGAATACTCACTATGGTTCCCATCAACAACAACTCTTTGCGATCTATTAATTAAAGATTCATTAATACAAGTGTTTTGACGGAGAAAACCTTCACGTCTTTTACTTTTCTTATCTCTTCCTCTCTCTCCATTTGCTGCGACAAAAACTGGAGAGAGAGAGAGAGAGAGAGAGGAGAGAGTGGAGAGAGAGAGAGAGAGAGAGAGAGAGAGAGAGAGAGAGAGAGAGAGAGAAGGGGAGTGGTTGTTGGAGAGCTGAAATATTTGCTACCATAATTGTTTCACTGCTAGAAAGATTTCCAACTCATAGCCAGGACAATGTGTTTGTTTTAATGGGCGCTGACAGAGCCTACGTGGTTAGGAAGTAAATAGAGATTCCTGAGAGAGAGAGAGAGAGAGAGAGAGAGAGAGAGAGAGAGAGAGAGAGAGAGAGAGAGAGAGAGAGAGAGAGAGAAGGGGGGATAAAAGTTGTTTTGTATATGCTTTACACTAGAAATATATCCAATAAAAAAAAGTCTTCAATCTCCGAATACTCGCCGAGAAAGGAGCAAAACAAACGGAAATTCTGACGTTGAACTTTTAAAGCTGAAAGTTTAAAGGAAGATTCAATAAGTTACCACCAACACGGAGAAAGGAATTCAATTTCAAAGCTGCGAAAAGCAGATTGTGGAGAATATATTCTATTCAATTAAACTTTGAGCATACGTTTCCTTGAATCGATATCTCTTAAGTGGTAAGAATAAGGTTGAAAACAATAAGAAAGTGGACATAAGCTTCATATTTTTTTTTTCCACTTCACAGATGTCGATTAATTCACCAATAAGTGTGTAGCCATAGGATGCTGATACTCCTCTTCATGTTTGATTTTTTTTAGATATTTAGACTAATTTCCGACATTCTTTTCCGAAATAGTAATAGCATTTTCTTGCTCTTTAATTCTGGTGTTATTTCATTAGTTTTATTTCTTTTACTACAGTAGGATTACTGATGATTTATATCCAGATTTCGGTTCAATGAGAAAATTACTTATCTGTTATTTGCAAGACATTGTTCAACAGGGCAACTACGAAGTTTACTCTAACCTCATGGTTTGCCGGGAACTCATTGGGTAATAATATGCTGCATAGAGATAAATACGGTAAATTCCACGGATTGGTAGAGTTTGTCATGGCTAATTTTCTTCCTGGTACCCACTAGAAGCCGATGTAATAAATAGATTGTTACGCAATGCACACTCACACACACAAACACACAAATGGAGCTAAATCAGAAATATGAGATATGAAACTGTTTCATGGCCATTTCCAGATTTTTAACCTTGAAAATCTATTCGTGTATATGTTTATAATTTAGAGAACCAATACCCATTGCATAGATGTATTCTCTAATTAAAAACTATATTTTTAAACAATTAACAACTTTGTTATATATTTATATACTGTTTTATATGTTATTTATTCATATCTAATACGAAAATAAGGAACGTAGAGCCTTATGAAGAATATACTTTAATCTGAAAATATTATGGTTTTAATGCATTCAAACCATTCCGCACACCATTTTTTATACAGGGATGTAATTGATATCTCAAAATAGTAAAATAAATAGGTTTTTTGAGTAATGTCGAAGTCATCTTAATCCATAAGAACACCACATTCCTTCAAGAGTAATCCAAAGAATATAAGTTAATTGCAGAAGATTGGCGTAACCATCTCACTATGGTCACTACTTTTGTAAAAGAAAATAATAAAACGATGGTTTGAACAAGTGATAACGGTTTTGCTATGTTCTACCTAATCCTTCAATTAGTAGAGACTAGAATGTTTGTCAGGTTTGCATAGTAGAGCAGACGGCAATCATTAGTCTCTTTGGAATTCTTCTTAATTGATTTCGAAAGTGTCCATCCAACCTAATCAGAAATTTATAGGATCTGAAGCAAGGTTCAAATTGTTCTTCGGCCCCACCAAGATATATAGCCACCCAGCCGGGGATTGTCAGAGACTAATTGCCTCAACTGTTGAGTCTTATTGTCGTTCTATTTGCCTTCTCTCTCTCTCTCTCTCTCTCTCTCTCTCTCTCTCTCTCTCTCTCTCTCCTCTCTCTCTCTCTCTCTCTCTCTCTCTAAACCTTTCATCTTTAGCTGTGTACTTTCCATCGATGGATGATGGTGTTATTTTAAAGCATTATTTTCTCTCTCTCTCTCTCTCTCTCTCTCTCTCTCTCTCTCTCTCTCTCT
>NC_090748.1:16989859-16991959 GCF_036898095.1 Palaemon carinicauda | reverse complement strand
CACGAAATCCAAGTGATTGCACGAAACGATACATGGCACAGCTGGCTGCAATGTGAGTGCCACTTGTATGCAGCATTAGTACTCCTCACGGCTGTAAAGTTTTGGGAAAGTTTCTCATTAGGGTACAACGCATTTTATCCCCTGAAAAAAAAGTCTTATTTAGTGATGCGTCGGTCGGTATTCTGTAAAGCTTAAAGGAAATGGTCCATAACGTTGATTATAGAAATCCATTTGGAGGACGATTCGCTGCTGGCGCAAGTTTTATGGGTCGCCAACGCTTCGATTTTATGTCAGTGTGTCCATTTCCATTTTTCATCATGATTCCTCCTGCCTGAGGAAGGGTGGACGTCTTTCCTGCTTATGAAGTTACCCATGAAATGCATTATTTATGTCACGTAATGATACCATCTCTCTCTCTCTCTCTCTCTCTCTCTCTCTCTCTCTCTCGCTCTCTCTCTCTCTCTCTCTCTCTCTCTCTCTCTCTTATATATATATATATATATATATAAATATATATATATATATATATATATATAAAACTAAAGTAAACCTTTGATAATAATGATTTTGTAATAAAGTATCATTGTACAATTCTTTGAAATTACTGTAATGATGTCCGTTGATTAGAAGATTGTGCCCTCCCATCTTATAATATAAAAATGCTCAAATCATATGCATATTGCAAACTAGAATAATGAATTCTGTCTTGCTCAAAAGGAAGTGAATGCCACTCACAGGTTCATAATAGTTTTATAAGATAAATTGCTTTCGAACGTACGATTGAAGATCTCTTCTAAACTTTTGAGATTAATAGCAGTATAGTGAAAGTGATAATATGAACAAAGCTAATGACATGTTAATAGATTAAAAGAAAAGAGTAGGTTTTCTAATTATAGGGTTGAGGAAGACATAATCTACCAAATTTATAGAATCTCTATGTTTTTTGGACAGAAATACACGTATTCTTCTGAAAAGAACAGTGTAATAGTTTTTCAATTCTTTTGAATATATCCTACGATTTGATAACTAAAAGAATGTTTGGAAGATTGAAAGACGTGCACGTGTTTAGGGGTATGGCTAACGGTATGTCTGATCATTTTTTGGTGGAAGGAAAATTAGTTGTAGCAAAAGAGTGGGGGAATAGAGTAGGTGGATGTAAAAGGGAGCTAGTGAGGGTTGAAGAGCTAATAAAACCGGGGGTAAAAAGTAAATATCAGGAAAGGTTGAAAATGGCATATGACGAGGTGAGAGTAAGAGAAACTGGTAATTTAGAGGAGGAGTGGAAGTTAGCAAAAGAAAATTTTGTTGGGATTGCAAGTGATGTATGTGGCAAGAAGGTTGTTGGAGGCAGCATGAGGAAGGGCAGTGAATGGTGGAATGAAGGAGTGAAGGTAAAAGTGGAAGAGAAAAAGAGGGCTTTTGAAGAATGGCTGCAGAGTAATAGTATAGAGAAGTATGAAAAATATAGAGAGCAAAAGGTGGAAGTAAAGCGCAAGGTACGTGAGGCAAAGAGGGCAGCTGACCTGAGGTGGGGGTCAGGGACTGGGTCAGTCATATGAAGAGAATAAGAAGAAGTTTTGGAAAGAAGTGAAAGAAGTAAGGAAGGCCGGCACAAGAATTGAAGAGACAGTGAAAGATGGAAATGGAAGGTTGTTAAAAGGAGAGGAGGCAAGGAAAAGGTGGGCGGAATATTTTGAAAGTTTGCTGAATGTTGAGGATGATAGGGAGGCAGATATAATTGCGGTTCCAGGTGTTGAGGTGCCAGTGATGGGAGATGAGAATGAGAGAGAGATTACAATAGAGGAAGTGAGGAGAGCACTAGATGAAACGAGAGTAGGAAAAGCATCGGGTATGGATGGTGTGAAAGCTGAGATGTTGAAGGAAGGGGGTGTGACTGTACTTGAATGGTTGGTGAGATTGTTTGATGTGTGTTTTGTGTTGTCAATGGTACCAGTAGATTGGGTCTGTGCATGTATTGTACCACTATATAAGGGTAAGGGAGATGTGCATGAGTGTTGTAATTCAAGAGGTATTAGTTTGTTGAGTGTAGTTGGAAAAGTGTATGGTAGAATACTGATTAATAGGATTAAGGATAAAACA
>NC_090748.1:16974859-16984859 GCF_036898095.1 Palaemon carinicauda | reverse complement strand
CGAAGTGTTTTAGTGCAAGGATTCGGTTTTTTCGCTCTTCCTGGTAATGAGGGCAGATGCGATTGATGTTACACCTATAATTATCATTGACGTAGCATTTTTACATGAAAATGATGTTTATCATCTCCACAGCTGCAGAGATACCCAGTTCTCTATTAGTGGACATGATGTCAAATTTTCACAGCATCTGAAAGACAAAGAGAGAGAGAGAGAGAGAGAGAGAGAGAGAGAGAGATTATGATTCTGTCCATGGTTCAGATTGTTCTGCTTTATTAGCTAACAAGGGAAACAGTTAATTATATAGTAAAGTCGTATTTTTTTATGATTTCCTGGGAATAAAATGTGCTGATCATCAATCATTCTTGTTCTTTTTTCTTTCTTTTCATTTTTGGAAGGGTACGAATGTATTACTTCGTCTCGTTTGACAATATCCCTTTGTCTTACTGCAATCGGGAATGGCAATTTCTGGGTAAAGACGCGGTAATATCTTGATATCTGTCAGCACTTCGAAAAAATATTTCGTAATATATTAACCCAGATCAGATAAAAATCGTAAGGTAAATCTGGTAAACCAAAGAGAAAGCTTTCGAAATGAATCACAGTTGTTGATTTAAAACTTAATGTATGACAAAGTTATGGACAACCTGAACAATATACAAAATGCATAGTTTAAATTATCTGGTGACGATTCAAGCAATTGTAATTTGAGATTTATAAGAAAACGAAAATATTGTTACTTAGATTGAGAAAATTACGTAGATACTGATCTAGGGATCATGAAAACATATTGCATCCCACTTAGATTTGATCACATACACTAACCTTCTTCTATTTGGCACTGTTTAAAGACAGGGTTATACTTTTACTAAATTGTTCTTGGGGTAATTTGACGAAAACACATTTCCTAAATAGAAGAACGGGTGTGACAAGCAATGATAAATAGCTAAGAATAATGACAAAATAATCTATAATTCATCAATACTTGTACTTTAATGGCAAGTGTATATTACTCTTTTTTTCTATATAATTGGAAGAAGGAGCTTTTGTAGTATCAAAATAAAAAATTTAATTTCTAGGTAGATTATCCCTTTCTTCCGAAAGTAATATGCAGCCCTCGTATGATAAATACGTAGTAACTCAACGTTTGATCATCTGGCAATTAACCTCGAAGTGATTACTCCACTAAAAGTGCATAGGACTGTTGCCCCTCAAAGGAGGAAAAGTTCCGTGTACACGTCGGTCTTGGGACAAGAACAACACCTTTGTCCCTCCCATACATACCTTTGTTTTCTTCGTGCCGATGGCAGGCATCACAAGGAGCCGAGGAATCACACTCCTGTGTCATTAACTTTGTAGATAGACAGACATAGACACTTACAAACAATAGAAAGATAACACAAACAGTCCTTTCAACCTTAGTATAGACTCTGTAATCCAATATACATGTTTGAAATAAATATAATTATGAGGTATTACGAGAGAGAGAGAGAGAGAGAGAGAGAGAGAGAGAGAGAGAGATTGGGATTAAAATCCTTGAAATATCTTTTCGTCAAAAGTTTTGATCAGAAACTTCAGGACTCATATAAAAGTTAAAGTTTTATACGCGTTACTCTTATTAAATCATTTTTCAATGAATAGGCGAACCCAATATGACATGCTACCCAAATTATATACCAACTCTTTACTGTCATGAAAATGAAACATCTCTTTGTTTTGCAATTTGACCATGTAAACATATCTCACGCTATGGAAATGGATTATAAAGTATTTGAAAGTTCTTTCGAATCGATGTTAGATAAACTTAAACATTACTGTTATGGACACACTAATGTTCTTTTTTGGTATTTCTCTCGATACGCATGCGTAAAATTATTGACATTCCAGTTTGAAAAAAGGAACGATGATGTATAAGCAAACTTTTGTGCTTATTGCAGATATCAAAAAGGTTATTATTCCATTAACTAAAGATTATGATGATAATGGATCATTTTAATCAAGAACTTTACATAGTTTTTTAAAACAAACTTTTATGATTACTGCTTTTTGACAAACCATATGGAGTGTCTTAATAATAATAATAATAATAATAATAATAATAATAATAATAATAATAATAATAATAATTGTTATTAACGACTTGCAGTGTTGGCTTATTCTCTATCCGGCTTTATCATAATAACACAAAGAGAATAGTTCCTTGAATTTTTCATTACCAAAGGTCAGTGCTGTCAGTGGCCTACATCGACTTGTTATGTGTGTGTGTGCGTGTTTGTGTGTGTGGCGGTGTGTGTGTGTTGGTGTGTGTGTGTGTGCTGGTGTGTGTGTGTGTGCAAGAGAGAGAGAGAGAGAGAGAGAGAGAGAGAATTATGTCAGTGGCTTGCATACATTGAATATGAGAGAGAGAGAGAGAGAGAGAGAGAGTGCTGTGTGTTACATCAGTGGCTTGTATACATTGAATATGAGAGAGAGAGAGAGAGAGAGAGAGAGAGAGAGCGAGAGTTACGTCAGTGGCTTGCATACATTGAATATGAGAGAGAGAGAGAGAGAGAGAGAGAGAGAGAGAGAGTTACGTCAGTGGCTTGCATACATTGAATATGAGAGAGAGAGAGAGAGAGAGAGAGAGAGAGAGAGAGTGTGTGTGTGTTACGTCAGTGGCTTGCATACATTGAACATGAGTAAGAGAAAAATGAGAGAGATGTCAGTAGCTTGAATTAATTTAAAATGAACTAGAGAGAGAGAGAGAGAGAGAGAGAGAGAGAGAGAGAGAGAATTATGTCAGTGGCTTGCATACATTGAATTTGAGTAAGAAAAAATACAGGAAGATCTCCGAGTCATGCATCCATTGAAATAAGAGAGAGAGAGAGAGAGAGAGAGAGAGAGAGAGAGAGAGAGTGTAAGGAGTTACGAGGATATTGGGTGTCTCAAAGACTTTTTAGTCTATCCGAGGAGACTCCATTTGCTCTTGGGTAGAGCGATTTGGTTTGAACGTTTAGAGAGTGTGTATGATCTAGTCTAACTTACTCTTCCGCTCGTTTACCGTGTTACTGTTTACTATATTTCGCTGGAAGTCTGTACCATGTATTTGTTATTATATATGCAAAGAAAATAGCCACATTCAGTGGTGTTGTATTTTTCAATTCCAGTGTGTATCCAATACATCTGGACTGATTTGCGCTAAGAGTGAGTAGATTGTTGTAATCTATATTTGTTATTCCTTTAAAAAATTATAATGCTTCTATTAACTGTCCCCTTAATCATCGTTTTTGTAGATCAAATAAGTTCAAACGCTCTATCCTCCGTGTATATCCAGATTGCCTTAGAATTGGAACTAGTTCGGTGGCCCCAGCTTGTACTGCTTCTAGTCTATTTATATCCTGAATACATGGAGACTAGAATTGGACTCCGTATTCTAGATGGGGTCGCACTAGTGATGTATACAGCTGCAAGTACAATGACCTTGTTCCTGTTTTTGAATTGTCTCTTTACATTTCCCACATTTGGAAGTCATATCTATGCCATTCTCCCAACTGGACAGATATATCTTCTTAGTTCTTAGCGTTTATGCCTAGTTTAGTATCATCGGCAAATTTGGTTGTTAAGCTGGTTATTCCTAAATCTACTGTATGTTGTTAATGTAAATCGGAAATATTAATGGGCCCAGGACGGATCCTTGAGGTACTCCGCTTGTGACTGTTGCCCACTCAGAGGCTTCTCCATTGATCACAACTCTCCGTTTTCAGTTTGGCAGTCAATATTCGATCCATTCAGCTGGCTCATCAATGATGCTTAGTGTTGAAATGATGGATGTCTTCTTGTCATTCCCCAAACAGGCATGAAAAATTGTAAAATAGTTGGGTATACAAAAAAAACTTACTTATCAAAAAAGTGTTGACAAAATCAATGAAAGAAACTACAACTAATAAGTCGTATATAGGAGATTCGGTAGATTTCGAAAAAACTCAAGATTCTGAAAACTTTAATATTTATCAAAATAATTTTAAATCAGATTTTTCAAAAAAATATTATTATCAAAAACAATGTAACTATTGTTAAGTAATTATCAAACTATGGAAACAAGCCACCTGAATGATATTAATTTTCACTGAGACTGTAATTCGTTTTCTAGTTCCTACCTCTTTTAAAAAAAATTGTAACTATTGGTCTTCTGAAGAGGAAAGAGGATGGTTCTAAAACTTAAAATAAATCTAATTTATCGTAAATTGTTGGTGTATTATGTATATATATATATATATATGTGTGTGTGTGTGTGTATATATATATACATATATATGTATATATATCTTAGTATATATATATATATATATATATAGTAGGCTGGCCAGGGCATCAGCCACCCGTTGAGATACTACCACTAGAGAGTTATGGGGTCTTTTGACTGGCCAGACAGTACTACATTGGATCCTTCTCTCTAGTTACGGTTCATTTTCCCTTTAACTACATATTCACACACCGAATAGTCTGGCCTATTCGTTACATATTCTCCTCTGTCCTCATACACCTGACAACACTGAGATTACCAATCAATTCTTCTTACTGCACTGTAATTGTTCAGTAGCCACTTTCCTCTTTGTAAAGGTAGAGGAGACTCTTTAGCTGTGGTGAGCAGCTCTTCTAGGAGAAGGACACTCCAAAATCAAACCATTGTTCTTTAATCTTGGGTAGTGCCTTAGCCTCTGTAGCATGGCCTTCCATTGTCTTGGGTTACAGTTCTCTTGCTTGAGGGTACACTCGGACGCACTGTTCTATCTTATATCTGATTTCTCTTCCACTTGTTTTGTTAAAGTTTTTTAGTTTATAAAGTGATATTTATTTTACTATCGTTGCTCTTCTTAAAATATTTTATTTTTCCTTGTTTCCTTTCCTCACTGAGCTATTTTCCCTGTTGGAGCCCCTGTGCTTATAGCATCCTGCTTTTCCAACTAGGGTTGTAGCTTAGCAAGTAATAATAATAATATATATATATATATATATATGTATATATATACATATATTTATATATATATATACATATATATATATATATATATATACTGTATATGCATATATATATGTGTGTATATACATAGATATATATATATATATATATATAAATATATATATATATATTTATATATATATATATATATATATATATAAATATATATATATACCTGTATATATATTTATATTTTATGTATATATTTACATATATATATTTATATATATATATGTGTGTGTGCGCACACACACACACACACACACATATATATATATATATATATGCATGCATATATTTTGCTTCAGAGAACGTAAAAGGAATGAACAAAATTTAATGGCTTTTATGGTTAATAAAAATCTTCTAGCAACATGCTGTTTAACTATCTAACTAAATAGGAAGTATTAACTTTAAGACCATTCTAACGTATGTACCACCAGCATCCCATACAAAGGAAGAAATGAAAATATGAAGATCTAGAGATATGTATAAAAAAAAACATAAAACTATATTTACATTTGTTTTGGGAGTTTTCAAAAGAAGACAGGAGAATCAACAGTAGGTAAATTTTGAGTAGGCACAAGGAATGAAGAGGAGACATGCTTGTAGAATTTGCTGAAATAAATCATTTTAAAATTTTGAACAGCTTTTTTTTTTTTTTTTTTTTTTTTTATAAAAGGGAACATAGAAAATGGACATGGAGAAGCGCAAACGGTGAAACCAAAAACATTCCCTGTGAAAAAGTTAATTTAAAGTAACAGTCTTACACAAGTTGAAGTCAGGCGTTCATAGAATAGTGAGAAGCGAACTTTGTATAGATTTAAGGAAAGAAAGAGAAAAACTAATTTTGAGGAAGATAATAAGAACCTCTAATAATAGAAAAATCAAATGTGGTTCGTTTAGCAATACGAAATAAGTACTCCTAGCTACATGCTGAAATGGAAGCCAGTAAAGAAGTGGACAGTAATTTAACAGAATTTGTATTTCTATCAGCAAAATAGATAGGTGGAAAAGTTCATAAACAGCATTAAGAAAAACTCCCAGGAAAGGCAAAAATTCAATAAAAATATTAAAAATTGTGGTAAAATATAAGATGAATAGTACAGAATTAGCAGAACTTTCCAAATTATAAATAAACTGAACACCAAAGACATTCATAAACACAATCGAACCAAAATTGAGGAAACACTAAAGGTAAGAATAAGCATCAAATTCATGAAAATAAGACATGAGACAGATCTTTGCTCTTAAAGGATGGACATTGAAATATTATAAACGAAAGAGACGGAGTGATAAAAGTAACAAAGGATTTCTATGCAATGCTGTGCAATAGTGATGTAAGTAATAACTTTGTCCATATAAATAATGAAACATCTGAACCTGAATCAAAAGTAACAGTAGGAGAAGTAAAAAAACATAAGGTAAGAAAAGATTCAAAGTTAGCAAGTGATGGCCTAACATTTGATTTATAGTAGTATGATAGACGGAAAATATCTAAAAGTATTAAAACTGTCAGAACGTTATGCAAAATGTGTGCAAGAATGCTCTATGCCTACAGCTTGGAAAAAAACTGTATCATTAAAATAATTCACAGAAAGGGACACACAAGAGACCTGAAAAATTATCGTACAATAACATAACTCTGAGTAATGTATAGATTATTCACAAATATCATATTAGGCCAAATAGAAAGACATCTAGACTTGAATAAACCAAGAGAGCAGGTAGGTTTTAGAGGAGAATATTCAACAACTGACTATATCTATAAAATGAACCTGCTAATGGAAAAAAACAATAAATTATAACAAACCACCATGTGTGGCATTTTTTAGACTACGAGAAAGCTTTTGATTCTGTCTAAACCTAATCAATAATAATAACCTTCAAACACAAGGAATAGATAACTCTTATGTTAGAACACTTGAAGATATCTATACGGGAGGTACAGTCATACTAAAACTACATAGAGATAGTGAGCAAATTCTGGCTGAAAAAATCGTTAGACAGGGAGACTGCACATTTCTTAAATCATTTGTAGTATGCCTAGAGGTAGTTTTAAAAAATGTAGGAAAATTTAGGAATTAACATTAATGGGGAATACCTTAACTACGTAAGATTTACTGATGATATAGTTGTATTTAATGAATCATAGGAGGGGACACTGAAAATTAATATGAGTAAAAGTAAGGTAATATTCAATGAAAATGCAGAGACAACAAATACGAGTTATGGACGAACCTCTAGAGATTGTTAATGGACATCTATACAGTAAGTTTTCCATAGGACATGAGACCGAAAGTAAAAGAAAGATAAGCATAGGATGGAGAGCTTTTCATAAATAAAATTAGATTATGAATTGTAAATTGCCGCTTTCTCTAAAAAGAAAAGCCTAAGAACATAAGCTAGTTACTACTTAATCTTTCCATAGCTCTTTAATAATGGGAAAAACGCTAAAGAGAGTAAACTATAGTAGAGAATATTCTCACACCAAGTAAGAAAAGAAATGGGCATGGGCAGAACATATAATAAGAATGACAGATAATAGAGGGACATTAAGAGTAACAGAAAGGGTCCCAAGAGATTGAAAAAGAAGCAGGAAAAAAGACCATAAAAATACGTATGTGGAAGGATATTTCTGAGGCCTTTGCTCTACAGGAGACAAGGTAACGGCTGATGATGATGACGATGATGACTACATTCATATATTAATATACTGTATGTATGTATATATACTGTATATACATATATATATATATATATATAGTTATACACACACACACACACACATATATATATATATATATATATATGTATATATATATATATATATATATGTGTGTGTGTGTGTGTGTGTGTATATATTTATATGTGTGTATAAATATATTTCTTACGTTTATAGGAAAATTAACGTGTTTTCATGATAATAATAATAATAATAATAATAATAATAATAATAATAATAATAATAATAAAGGACTAGTAAAAACGTGCGTTAGCTGAATTTCGGCTGCGTTTGGCCAAGCCTTTCTCTTATAACTTGTTTTTGGTTTGACGTTAGTAATTGACGTTAGTATCTCAGTATTGACGTTATTTCATGAAATATGTCTGAATTTCAATTTTCCATTTGTACTTTTTTTTAAGTTTATTTTTATGAGTCCTATATCGGCCTGGGTGAAAATCTATGTCTATTGGACATAAAAATATTTATTTACACACACACACACACACACACACACACACACACCACATGTGGCCTGGACTGAAATTATTACACAGAAAAGCTAGACAGAGCCAAAGACAACATTCCGTCGAAAGAACCAACCAGGACCAGGATTTTCAGTCGTGACAGGGATGCAGAGAAATTAGTGAAGGCACTGGACTGACAGTTACCGATTTATTCAATTAAAAGAAAACTATATTTTTTTTTATCAAAACATTCATCTGTCATAAGAGGCCATATCTGGTTGCAAAACAAAGTGATACTGGATACCTCAAACGAATCTGAGGAAGACATCAGACGTTCCCGTTTGTTTGCAACATCAGGGTGCAAAATTTCTAACCAACGATAGTTGCAGAGGATATACATACACAATTACCAGATATCGAAAGAGAAAGCTGCGACCAATGAAATGTTCTCGAAGTTGGAAGAAAACGTCGGGGGCGTTGTCTACAAGCTGGGAAGAAACATTTGTATCCAAGAAGTGAGTTCTTTGTTCTGTAGATAAACTGCTCATAAAAGGAATCCGTAGGCACAGAAGAAAAATCACTACAAACTCTCGCTTCTTCCAGATCTCTGATGAATATGCACCATTAAGAACACACTGAATCCCATGAATTGTAGAAATAAGAAACTTTATGCAATTATAAATGCAATAAATGCCTACTGTATATTGTCAAACAAAGTGACAGAGGCAATTCAAAAAATAGAGAAATCGAAAAGCATAGAATTATATAGACTAGTCGCAAACTGGCTGCTCAAATTATGAAATTGAGAAGAGTCGAACATTGGCTGATCAATTTACCGTAAGATATACAGTAGATCATTTCCAAATTTGGCTGGTCACTTCCAGTTTGACCTATTTCACCCATCAGATGCACAATCTCCCCTATATAATAAAGAACAAGTGTGTTTGTGTGCGGGTGTGTGATATATATATATATATATATATGTGTGTATATATATATATATATATATAGTGTATGTATATATATAAATATATATATATATATATATATGTATATATATATATATATATATACATGTGTGTGTATGTGTGAGTGTGTATATACATATATATATATATATAACACACATATATATATATATATATACTGTGTATATATATATATATATATATATGTATATTTCTTTCCGGTCTCGCTGAGCTCTCCCCGTCCCTCGGTTAGGGGGGAGGGAGAGTAGTCATACCATGTTGAGAGTAGGTTGCGAGTGCGAACGTTTACATATTTATCTAAATATATATTAGACATTTTTGACGGATTGCTTAAACTAGTATGAATATACAGTGTATAATGAGAAATAAGGGAAGTCTTCCATCATACATTTTACGATATACAGTATGCTGACATTAAATCGGATTTCCGTAAAAATTTTGTCATTAAAAATGCAGGGATTCCTGAAACTCATGCATATTTGAAAGGCTAGCTTTACTATTTTTCATACACCTCATATAGGCTCAATAATATTTTTTCACAATGGCGAGACTTTAATTCTGTTGCCAAACATCTTAAATTTGTAATCAGGCCACGCTCGAGAGAAAGTAGTCAGTTGGAATAAGAACCATTTCACTTGGTCGAATCCCTATTAAGAACATTATGGTTTTCACCATAACGTATTATATATATATATATATGTATATATATATATATATATAATATATATATTCATATATATTTATATATATATATATATATATATATAGGCATTTCAGCTCATCAGTATAACCAACAGTAAATCATTTCTAATCCTTTTCAAATAATAAA
>NC_090748.1:16959859-16964859 GCF_036898095.1 Palaemon carinicauda | reverse complement strand
TATATTCCTCACCCACAAAAATAGAACACACAAGCACTGCTCCATCAGTGGAAATAGAAGTTACTTCACTGGACACCGACAACAGCGACGACGACGAAGGAATTACACCACCTGGCAAAGCGTCTGCTGAATTGGTGCTTTCAGAAGAGCATTAATGCTCTTCCTTGATGTGCATTACATTTACCTCATCATCACAATCATCATCATCATTATCATTATTATCATCATCATCTACATGCTCGAGAACTGCACAGCTAATCATCATCTTCATTATTAAAGTATATGTATCTTCACTGGGAAGTATTCTAATTTTATTTCTACTTATGCTTATATTTATGGATATGTATACAGTGAAAGTAAGTTAAACTTGAAAAGTGATTAAGAGTGCATAATAGATTTATATGAGAATTGGGATTGCTTATAAAAAATTTTATATTATACATGTAATAAACGAATATGGAAAATTATGAAAACAGTGAAAAAATATACCCAAGATTTATTGTATCTACTTTGTTGCTTTCCATTTTCCAGTTACCTCGGGGGGTTCCTAGAATGGAGCACCCACGACAGCCGAGGTGTTACCATATATATATAAATATATATATATATATATATATATATATATATATATATTATATATGTCTCGCCAGGTAAATCCTAGAACAGTTGATTAGCCGTTAGGTTCCGATTTCTTTTATGGCCTCTCGTGGCATGGTTGGTTTCGACCTGGCCTTTCATTAGAAGGGGCCAGCGTTCGATCCCAAGTTTGAGGTAGAAATTTATTTCTATTTGAACGCGATGTTGTGTTGATATTTATCCATATTAACTCATTAGGGGTAATTTGAATGAATTACTATCAATTGTGTCACGTGGTGGGCCGGGAAGTCGGGTAAAACTCGCTGGTAAGAGACTGATGTCTCGTCAGGTAAATCCTAGAACAGCTGATTAGCCGTTAGGTTCCAATTTCTTTTATGGCCTCTCGTGGCATGGTTGGTTTCGACCTGGCCTTTCATTAGAAGGGGCCAGCGTTCGATCCCAAGTAGGAGGTAGAAATTTATTTCTATTTGAACACGATCTTGTGTTGAAATTTATCCGTATTAACTCATTAGGGGTAATTTGAATGAATTACTATCAATTGTGTCACGTGGTGGGCCGGGGAGTCGGGTAAAACTCACTGGTAAGAGACTGATGTCTCGCCAGGTAAATCCTAGAACAGCTGATTAGCCGTTAGGTTCGATTTCTTTTATGGCCTCTCGTGGCATGGTTAGTTTCGACCTGGCCTTTCATTAAAAGGGGCCAGCGTTCGATCCCAAGTATGAGGTAGAAATTTATTTCTATTTGAACACGATGTTTTGTTGATATTTATCCGTATTAACTCATTAGGGGTAATTTGAATGAATTACTATCAATTGTGTCACGTGGTGGGCCGGGAAGTCGGGTAAAACTCACTGGTAAGAGACTGATGTCTCGCCAGGTAAATCCTAGAACAGCTGATTAGCCGTTAGGTTCCGATTTCTTTTATGGCCTCTCGTGGCATGGTTGGTTTCGACCTGGCCTTTCATTAGAAGGGGCCAGCGTTTGATCCCAAGTATGAGGTAGAAATTTATTTCTATTTGAACACGATCTTGTGTTGAAATTTATCCGTATTAACTCATTAGGGGTAATTTGAATGAATTACTATCAATTGTGTCACGTGGTGGGCCGGGGAGTCGGGTAAAACTCACTGGTAAGAGACTGATGTCTCGCCAGGTAAATCCTAGAACAGCTGATTAGCCGTTAGGTTCCGATTTCTTTTATGGCCTCTCGTGGCATGGTTGGTTTCGACCTGGCCTTTCATTAGAAGGGGCCAGCGTTCGATCCCAAGTATGAGGTAGAAATTTATTTCTATTTGAACACGATGTTGTGTTGATATTTATCCGTATTAACTCATTAGGGGTAATTTGAATGAATTACTATCAATTGTGTCACGTGGTGGGCCGGGAAGTCGGGTAAAACTCACTGGTAAGAGACTGATGTCTCGCCAGGTAAATCCTAGAACAGCTGATTAGCCGTTAGGTTCCGATTTCTTTTATGGCCTCTCGTGGCATGGTTGGTTTCGACCTGGCCTTTCATTAGAAGGGGCCAGCGTTCGATCCCAAGTATGAGGTAGAAATTTATTTCTATTTGAACACGATGTTGTGTTGATATTTATCCATATTAACTCATTAAGGGTAATTTGAATGAATTACTATCAATTGTGTCACGTGGTGGCCGGGAAGTCGGGTAAAACTTGCTGGTAAGAGACTGATATCTCGCCAGGGAAATCCTAGAACAGCTGATTAGCCGTTAGGTTCCGATTTCTTTTATGGCCTCTCGTGGCATGGTTGGTTTCGCCCTGGCCTTTCATTAGAAGGGGCCAGCGTTCGATCCAAGTATGAGGTAGAAATTTATTTCTATTTGAACACGATGTTGTGTTGATATTTATCCATATTAACTCATTAGGGGTAATTTGAATGAATTACTATCAATTGTGTCATGTGGTGGGCCGAGAAGTCGGGTAAAACTCGCTGGTAAGAGACTGATGTCTCGGCAGGTAAATCCTAGGACAGCTGATTAGCCGTTAGGTTCCGATTTCTTTTATGGCCTCTCGTGGCATGGTTGGTTTCGACCTGGCCTTTCATTAGAAGGGGACAGCGTTCGATCCCAAGTATGAGGTAGAAATTTATATATATATATATATATATATATATATATATATATATATACATATATATATATATATATATATATATATATATATGACAATGGAAGACCATGGTACAGAGGTTATGACACTACCTAATACTAGAGAGCAACGGTTTGATTTTGGAGTGTTTTCCTAGAAGAGCTGCTTATCATAGTTAAAGAGTGTGTTCAACTCTTGCAAAGAGGAAAGTAGTCACTGAACAACGAAAGTACAGTAGTCAGTCCCTTAAGCGAACAAGAATTCTATGGAAATCACAGTGTTTCGAGATGCATGTGGGCAGACGAGAATGTAGAAACAATAGGCCAGATATTCGGTGTATGTATAGGCAAAGAAGGAAAAATAAGAGGTAACGAGAGAGAGGGCTCTGATGTAGTACTGACTGGCCAGTCAAATAACCTAATAACTCTCTAGCAGTAGTATTTCAATGGATGTAGTAAATATATATAGTTGGAGATAATATATACAATATATCTATCTATCTATCAGTATGTATATATGTGTGAGAGTGTGTATGGTACTGGTGGCTGTATCTAAATATATGTTTCGAGATGAAGAACAAATACCTTCATATTCATCCATACATGATATTTGCAAGATTATTCACATAGTAGGCCAATTCCTGATTGTTTTACCGTAGTATGGGACCATAAGACTGATATGACATAATGATTGATACCTATTCTTTCTAGCATCAAATTCAACCAGATCAAGATGTAAGAAAGGTATCAATTCATTACCCTAACAAACTTCTCTTCAGTTCCCTTATGAATTTAGATGTCAAAACCAATATACCCAGCGATTTTTTAAATTGTTCTTCTTTCCATTTAAAATTTTAAAATACACCTGTTTCCAAATCCTTTTCACATAAATGAAGGCCGTAAATCTTCAGGCCCATTCCTTTTAGCCACTTTGTCGCCATCACTTTTTTGGTTCACATATGGGACTAAAGCCGATGGTATCCAATTTTTTTTTTCTATCTTGCCTTCCGATAAAGCCTTCAATTCTTTTCATTTTTTATGTGTCTGACCTTTGACTATAGTGATCTTTCTCTTCCCTTTCTCTCCCTGTTTATATATATATATATATATATATATATATATATATATATATATATATGTGGTTATTTATTTATTTATTTATTATCTGAGTAATATTCTTCAATAACGTTATCACCTGTACTTGGAAAATATTTCTTCTCTTTAGATAGATTCTAATTATCATTTTTACCACCTAGTTATTACGTTAGTTTTCATACAGGTTATCTAGAATGTCCTATCAGTTATGTTAAGTTATTCAATATACTGTTTATATATCTTGTTTGTTCCTTTAACAGCCTATTTACATACTCTATTCCCATTTAATACTCTTCCATCTCATTTTTCCTATCTCGTTATCTCTGTCGAACAGCAAAATATCCTTATCTGCTCAACTGTATTTTTTCTTATATACACATTCCCTTTACCCTTCATTCTAGCTACCTTCTACATACCCACCTCCCATTCCACTCCCTCCCCATACCTAGCCTTCATCCCTATAAGCTACCTGGACTTACTATCCGAACCACCCCTCCACCGGCTCCTTGATCACTGAAGGCTTCACATTACAGCGTTAATGAAGTTTATCTCAATCAGTGTTGACATTCCACTTGTCATGGATCCTAGGAGCTCTCATTGTGCAGCTAAGGCTCTGGAGCCTCTTGTCAACACCATGAATGGACTTGAATGGGGTAACGGCAAACTCTGTAATAATGTTGTATGACATGGATAGTAGATAGCTCTTTGGAATTTATTATATATCGAAAAAAAAAATTCATTTTACAGCTTAGGCTTTATATTCCATGATAATAAGACAGGAGTCATATTACATGCACGCACACACACACACACACACACACACACATATATATATATATGTATATATATATATATATATATATATATATATATATATACTGTGCATATACCGGAATATATATATATATATATATATGTATATATATATATACTGTGCATATACCGGAATATATATATATATATATATATGTATAAATACATTTACACACACATATATATATATATATATACATGTATATGCGTGTATGTGTATACTTGTGTGTATATATATATATATATATATAAATACATTTACACACACATATATATATATATATATATATATACATGTATATGCGTGTATGTGTATACTTGTGTGTATATATATATATATATATATGTGTGTGTGTGTGTGTGTGTGTGTAAAATACATGATTTATGAC
>NC_090748.1:16949859-16954859 GCF_036898095.1 Palaemon carinicauda | reverse complement strand
CATATTTTTACGATAATATTGTAATAGTTACTCTACATATTACTGTATTAACCTTTCCTTTTCAACAAAACCTAATTTTATTTTATATTTTTTTTTCCTTTTTAGATATTTTCTCTTTCTTTCACCTTCTAGTTCTGAATTACTTGACTTTTTTCATTTCGAAGTCCTGAATACATGATTTTTTTCTTATAATTAATCTATTCTCCATTTTGATTTTTCTGGAATTTCTTTTGGTTTAGGATTTTGTTATTCTACAGACTTTACATATTATGTTTGATTTGTTTAAAACTATTTCACTATTTACACATTTATGGCTTACTAAATCATTGAGCTCCAAAACTTCATCATTATAATAACTCGCAAAAAGGGAGACCTGAAAAAATGCCGTTTGATAAGTTTACTAAGTACTCCGTATAAATAGAATGACTACAATGATCATATAATGCCGAATCGAAAGACTGTTTGACTAATAAATCAATAGAGCATGCAGGCTTTAAAAGTGGGTATTCAACTAGTGGTCACATCTATGTAATTAATCAATTAAAGGAAAACACTATGTATGGCATTTTTAGACTATGAAAAAGCTTATGATTATGTAAAAGGAAATGAGCAGTAATCAAAGCTCTTCAAAAGACAAGGAATAGAATCTTATGTTAGAACACTTTCAGATATCTACACAGGAAGTATAGTAATCCAAAAACTACATTTAAGATAGTGAAAAAAATCTGATTGAGAAAGGAGTTAGACACGGAGACTCATCTCCCCTAAATTATTCACAGCATGCTAGAAGAAGTTTCTAAGAATTTAGATTGGGAAAATGAAGGAATTGATAATAATGAGTAATGATTTAACAACTTATATATGCAGATGACATAATTGTGTTTAGTGAATCATGGGTGAAATTACAAAAGATGATGAAAATACATAGAGACGTTAAATAAGAGTTATGGGTGAACCTGTGGACATTATTAATGAGTATACATACTTAAGACAGACCGTAAGCGTTTCCCGAGGGACACGAGACCGAATTGAAATAATGATATGCATGGCATGGATAACACTTGGTAAACCAAATAAGATTATGAAAACAAAATGCCACTTTCTCTAAAAAGGAAAAGTTATTAATCAGATTGGTCCTATCAATATTAAACTAATGCATCAGAAACTTGGAGCCTTACTAAGCCTTAGAACATAAGGTAGCTACTACTCAAAGAGATATGAAAAGAATAATACTGGGAATAACACTAAGAACCAGAAAAGGAGCAATATGGACACGAAATCAAACTAAAAGTAGTGGATATTCGGACAATTTATAAGAAAAAGAAATGCACATGGGCAGGATATATAATGAGAATGACAGACAATAGATGGACATAAAAATAACAGAATGTGTCCTAAAGCAGGGAAAGGATGAAAAGACGATGGATTGGCGAAATAAAAAAGTCTGCGGGTGTGGATAGGCACAGAAATAAAATAAACTGACGCCAGGGGATGGACATGCCTGAGGCCGTTGTTCTGCATTGGACCAGTAACGGCTAGTTGAGATACTACCGCTAGAAAGTTATAGGGTCCTTTGACTGGCCAGACAGTACTACATTGAATCCTTCTCTCTGGTTACGGTTCTTTCCTTTGCCTACACATACACCGAATAGTCTGGCCTATTCTTTACATATTATCCTCTGTCCTCATACAACTGACAACACTGTGATTATCAAACAATTCTTCTTCACCCAAGGCGTTAATTACTTGCACTGTAATGATTCAGTGGCTACTCTTCTCTTGGTAAGGGTAAAAGAGACTCTCTAGCTATGGTAAGCAGCTCTTCTAGGAGAGTGACTCTCCAAAATCAAAACCATTGTTCTCTAGTGTTGGGTAGTGTCATAGCCTCTTACAATTTTCCACTGTCGTAGGTTAGAGTTGCTTGAGGGTACTCTCGAGCACACTATTCTATCTAATTTCTCTTCCTCTTGTTTTGTTAAAGTTGGAAATTTTATTTTAATGTTGTTACTGCTCTTGAAATATTTTCTTTTTCCTTTCTTCCATTCCTCACTGGGCTATTTTGCCTGTTGGGGCCCCTGGGCTTATAGCATCCGGCTTTTCCAACTAGGGTTGTAGCTCAGCAATTAATAATGATAATATATATATATATATATATATATATATATATATATATATATATATATATATATATATATATATATGCGTGTGTGCGTGTGGGGGTGTTTGTGTATAAATACATACATACATATATACATACATACATATATATATACATATATATATGCGTGTATATATATATATATATATATATATATATATATATATATATATATATATATATATATATATATATATGTATATATATATATGCAAGCAAGTGTGTTCATGTATTCATGCATGTGATAGCATGTATTAGGTCATACTCATTGACAATGCAAACTCAATTTCTTCGAGTCAATTAAACATGTATTGATATTGACAGCAAATAAAGTGCCGAGAATTCGTTACTCTTCGCTTTGAGATGATATTAATCATGTTTTTCCTGTTGTGTTAAATATGCTCCAACATCGTCCATCATAAACCTTTCCAAAAGCATCATCTGTTACATTGATTCGTAAGTGTCATCACCTCCCACCAACAGCTGTCCTTATCAGTACATTAATATTTTCATTTTCTACATTTTCTTCATTACCTTCTTCAAGATCTAATTATCGATAAGCATCTATTTCCATTATCTTCATTTTACTGACTGGTCATTCCGTACCTCGTTATATGCATCTAAGCAACCGGTGTAATTAATTTGATTATCTCTTCGAGTTTCTCAACCTCGAACACACTCGGAGAATTGTGGTACTTGAAGTCACTCGAAGTCGAACATAACAATAGTTACCACTTGGAACCTTCTGGTTCAGTAATGTCGATGTGATTGATTGTGGTGAGGTGTTTGTAAGATGGCTGCCGTTTCCGATGTTATGGAAATGTTAAAGTTCCTAAATTCTGCAGGTTTTCGTCTGATGATGTCAGAAGGCTGATATTGGGACATTATTGATGCCTACAGCATTTTACTATACTTGCTAATGTTATCCTCATTGTAAATATAGTCAACATTATATTTGTTTTCTATTACATAATTCGTTGTATAGACACAAGTACATGCAAATAATATATGGTCTAAAATGGTATACAACGATCCTATGAGTCCTCTATAACCCCTGGAAAGAGAAATCAACCTAAAGGAAGCCGACGCTGGGTACTGCTGCCATCAATGTGCATTCTCCCTCAAAAGAGGATAGTTCCGAACTTTCGAACTTTCGACATGCCGACCAGCAGTTGAGTTAGTCTTTTTGCAACATCAGCCATAACGCCTTGCTAAGGAAAAAAGATTAAACATTACCAAAATGTTCTTACTCGCCTAATTATATATACATATATATATATATATATATATATATATATATATATATATATATATATATATATATATGTTTGTAGATACACACACACACACACACACATATATATATATATATATATATATATATATGTGTGTGTGTGTGTGTGTGTGTGGTGTGTGTGTGTAGGTTCAAATATCAGGAATAATGCTGACAATTTAGAAAGTCAGTGCAGTTAAGGGCAGAAAAGATACTACAAAAACCGTAAATCATGACTTCATGGGGTTTTCAATATTACCCATTCTTCTGAGTGGAAACAATTCCATCATTAGATTCTCTCACTGAGATATCAGGAGTTTAAAGGTAATCCTTCTTTACATATTACTGGCGAATTCAAGATTATGCACCATTACTGCCCAAAGGTAAGTTTCTAAGATGTGAATATTTAGGACTGTTTTGTCATAAATAGACGTGACTTTCATGCATTGAAACATCAAGCCACGAATGAGGTGTATTATTAAACTTGACATCTGGTGTACATACCTACTGGAAAAGTGTTCTCGTAACTCATATTATGTCTCACCAACTCTTCCGCGATTTACATCGTATTAAAACGTACCATGATCATTGAACCGCGAATTCATTGTTCATAATTAGGTGGCTATCTATTTCCTCTTTAGTTATTAATCTGCTCTCAATGTTTCTTTACATTTACCCGATTAATTTCTACATTCCTTTCTTTTGTTATTACTATTTTTTCCATATATATATATATATATATATATATTTTTTTTTTCTGGAAAAAAAGATTCACCTCGTACTTTTCACATTAATTCTTACACTGTTACAATAACCTAATATCAATCGTAAATTCTCTGAAAGAAAATACTGTTCTCAGACGTATTTTAGTAAAATACAAGCGACCGTAATTTATACACGTGACATCACTCCTTTACGCCACTATATCGGTTTTTAAAACGATAAATGCCTGGCAACATTTATTTCAGGATTTTTACCGTTTTTTCCTCAATTTTTAACAGTGCAAGTTAGATAGTTTGTTCATTCCTTTTTTTTTATATTTTAATCCACGTGGAGCGAACGACTCACAAATGAAGGGGAATGTTCTATCTACGTTTTCTTCAACACAGTAACCGTCATCGGACTCCACGTCAAAAAATCGTTAGATGTAACAAGCTTATTTTCAACATCATTATCCTTTCATGTTCAGTTATCTAATCTAATACCAATGTCAATGTTATTGACAAAAACCATTGAACATAGACATGCGATTGTCACCTTTATGTGCCCCTTTTGGGAGCTTATAAATAACCTGCGTTGTCTCTGAATAACGATAATTGTTTGGGAGCTGTCTTTGTATTAATTCCCCCTTTGCTGTAGTCACAAGATTATATAGATTTTTTAATAATAATCTTTTAAACAATGCTTTCTATTCACATTGCTTTTTTTTGGTTCTTGCGGCTTTTAAATCCATTTCATAAACTTTGTTAAAGGAGACTCCACTCACCGACTGGAAACAACATCCTTAGTTAATCTGTGAGTAATTTGCCCCTGACCTTTTACGACTATTCCCCGTTGTTAAATACCGTA
>NC_090748.1:16937359-16944859 GCF_036898095.1 Palaemon carinicauda | reverse complement strand
TAAATATGCATATATATATATTTTTGGGCTCAAGCCATGTCGTCCTGATGGAAGTTCCTATAGGGTAGCTTCCTAGGGTATATTACAACTACGGCGATATTCCCAGAGAATTTACCTTAAGGTACCAGAATTCTAACTCCTGGAGCGAGTATCCCTCGTGAAAGGGATATCGCGACATATCAGAGGACGTATTCTAGACACGTCACATGGCAATCTACGACCTGAACAGAGATTCGTCTCGTAGGAGGGAGATTGACGAGATACGAATTCGGGAAAGAAAAAGGGGAGCCGCTCCCAAGGCTTCCCTATCCCCCGATTCGTATGCGTGCCTGGCGCCAATCCTGGCGCCATCTGTATTCCTTTTTGCGTAGCTTAACAACTCGGTGTTTTTTCCTGTTTTTCTCGCAAATCTTGGATTTATTCAGCTTTTCATGGCTTCTTCGTCTTCGTTGGCCTCGAATAAGTTGAGTATAGTGTCTGTTATGTATAAATGTAGGCTCTTGGTAAAATTTTGAGTGATTAATAGGATTAATCTTTGATACAAGAGCCGTAGCCTACCAGAGGTGTCCTGGACACTGTCACTCGCTAGGTATAAATTAGTTAGTCAGAGTGACATTCCTGGTTGTTTTGCTTAATAAAATTTAGCTATTTAGCTTTACATAGGATTTCCTTTCGTGCTTAGTATTATTTGGCGAAGTATTCGCCATTCTGGCCTACGCTAGGCCATGTAGCCTAGTCGTTTGGTCCTAGTACTTAATGCATGATTTTGGTTTTTCCGAGTGTAATTAAAATTTTATTGAAGCTTTAGGCTATATTTTATACATTTTAGACTGTGTGGAATATTTTCAAGATTGTATACGTGAGAGTTTCGGTGAATTAGGTAATCGATTCTCTTGGTGCCTAGGCTAATTGCTTATGGAGCCTTAGTATACTTTATTATTCTCCCCGGTTGCTTTCTTTTCTTCGGAGAAGGTATGCAATCCCTTTCCCTCTGTTTAAGCCTTGGGCTTATCCCTGAGTGGTTTTTTCCGAATTTATTTTCGATAAAACTATACTAGGGTGTTACTGTACCTTCCTGTTCCAGCAGAGTCTGGTTCAAAGAGGGACAGAACAACAGAGTTTTTAGTCTGAGTCCGTGTTGTTTGGCTTGGGGCAGAGTCTCCCTCGCTGACCTAACACTTACAAAGGGAGCTGAGCTCCCTTAGGTCACTATCGAAGGTTTCTGTAGTTATGATTCCTTCTTGTGTGATCGACCAGACTAAGTCCTGTTGCTGTTCTCGGGGAGGATAAATCTTCCCTTGGGAGTAGCAACGCCTTCCTTGCTTTGGTGCTCTGGAAGCTGGCAGGTATTATACTACTGCGCTGGCCCTTTCCCTTAGATCTCCCTTAGGCTAAGACAAAGTTCTTGGCTGCGGGTGATCTGTCACTAAAGCAAGGTTGGCAGGACCCTCTTGTCCCTTCCCCCTCTATCTCCGTAATGGCCTAGCCATTACTGTACTGTACCTTGCCGGCCGGCAGAGCTGGCCGGCAGGGGTATTACTGTACCATATGTCATTCTACTTCTGGACCTAGTATAGGTTGGGATATGGATTGACTAAGCCCATTGCCGGCCGGCAGAGATGCTGGACGGCAAGGGTCTTATGTTTTCGAGTGCTGCCCGGACCTCTCTTGGTCCCTCATCCATGCCTGCCGGCAGAGCCGGACGGCATTGGTCAAGGAAGCCTGAATTAAGTTTCTCCCCTTCCTTATATGCACTCTTTCGGTTGCCGGGCTTGGGGGGTTGTGTACACTCTTATCCCGGCATCCATTCTATTTTCTTCTAGTGCTGTACCTGTCCCGGCTGCCGGCCTATGAGGCCGGCTGCCGGCCTATGAGGCCGGCTGCCGGCCTATGAGGCCGGCAGCCGGGCAGGTGTAGTCTTCTGGTTCTTTTGCTGCCGGCTGGCATCGGTCTTGTACCTTTGCCGGCCGGCTTATGTCAGTCCTTGTCTGCCGGTCACCAAGAGTGTGGCCGGCAGCTGGGTACTACCTTGTGTAGTTGCTGGCCGGCAATCATTGCCGGCCAACACTGGCTGTTGCTGGCCGGCAGCTGCTGCCGCCGGCTCAGGCATTTGAACCAGAGGGCTGCCGCCCTATAGCTGTTAAGTAGTATACTTTAAAGCTAATTGTGGTGTGTGCCGGCCGGCAAAGGCAGGCCGGCACACATCCTCCTATACTGTACTAGTATTCTTCTGTATAGCATATACAGTAAGAAGAAAACTATAGTAAAAGTTTAGGTACAGCACTGTATCTTCTAACACTATTGTGTTTTCTTACACAGCCCTTTGCTGTTGCCCTCAGACAGGAAGCAGAGTTCTTCCCCGTCTATTATCCAGGATTTTTAAAATCATTGCCTAGGTGTGAGCTCCACCTGTTTCCTCTGGAAACCTTGCATTGGTTACTCTAGTAGAGATAAACCATTTTGATTTTATTATCTGGAAGGCTGCAACAATGGGTTGTGAGGGAAACACAAGTGTGTGTCTTTCATTTATGAATGGTTATGCTATACTATGCATATCCAGTGATACATAGTTCACTTGATACTCATGGAAATTTCTTCTCTTTACAGGAGGACCCTCCGAAGTGCGGAAATGTTTTCTGCAATGTCCGCAGCAAGAACATCTGCGGACATGAGTGTTGTAGGAGACACGCAGCATGCGCTGTCTCCAAGGATGATCTCCAGTATTGGGACCCTCAGGTATGTACTGTATGCACTAACCTGATTACTGAGGCTTTTGATTCCCCTAGAACGGCGGAATCAAGGGATATAGCTAGGGAAAAGCTTCGTACTTGGGTAAGGGGCTTCAAGAAGAACACCTCTGGCCCTTATCTTCCAAGTGAGAAGATGAGGGCGTATCTTTTTCCCCAGGCATCAGCTGAGGCAGTGATTCCCCAGCCTCAAGAGGAGATCCTTCAAGATCAAGTCCAGGTGGACGAGGAAGTCGCAGATGCGATGCAAGACATCCAGTTGTGTGACAGGATGTCTGACCTGGACGAACGTTTGGAAGAAGACCTCCTGGCAGAAGGTCAGGATCAAGTTCAAACCCCGGATGTCGTAGAGGATGAGGTCGACGAGGTGTCGGCTACTCCGGTTCAGATGCCGGAGCCTATCCCCTCAACATCGGCTGGCCTCCCAGTAGAACTGGGACAGGCCCTCTCTTCGATTGTTGGAATGATCCAACAAATGCAGAAGGAGAATCAGGAGAAGGCGGCTGCAATGGAACTGCGTATGCAGTCCCTGGCAGAATCACATGGGCCCCGGAAAAGGCTCAATGTGAAAGACCTTCCCATATGCTCAGATGCTAACCCATGGAGGTATGCTGAGCACATGCCGATGACGACTGGAAAGATCGTCATCTCGGATAAGCTGGGTTCAGTTCCCCTAGAGGAGGTAGAATTCTGGCCCAGCAAGGCATCATATCCGGACTGCTATGTCCGGCTGAGAAAAGAACCAGCTTCAAGGGAGGAGACAGAGCCGAAGGAGGTCATTGTTATGGACCACGCTAAGGCTCAAGCCCTACTTTCATCCTCGATGAAAGAGAGGGGCTTCTCGAATTCGAAGGTAGCTGCATTGAGCAAGAAGCTCCCTTCGTTTGTGTCCTCTCCTGATAGAGCCTTCCCCTTTTTACAGAAAGGGTTTGCGGCTGTCCTAAAGGCAGTCGAGGCCGGCAAGCCTTGCCCCTCCCTGGAGGAGTGTAAACCCTTGTCGCTGGCTCTACCTATGGACCACAAAGACTGGAAGGATGTCCATCTGACATTCTCAGTGGGAAAGTTGGAGGCTGATATTGCCGGACGGCAATTCGGCGAGGACCTCCCCAAGCTGTCCGAATCTCTTTTACGAAGAGAGTTCGAGACAAAAGAAAGACTGGCTGCCTCAATGTCTCATCAGACTACTCTCGAGACGATGGCAAGTGACCCCAAGGTCCATGAAATGTTCATGGTAGTGGCTAAGTCTCACTTAGCCACAGTGACGAAGGACCTTTATAGCTTCGTCAAGGCAAGGAGAGCTTGCAGGGAGTTCGTGTTCACCGGGGCTTCGGTGAGACACGAGCCAAGGAAGTTAATCTCCTCCAACATTTGGGGAAAAGACCTTTTCCCTACCGATGTGGTCAAAGAGGTTGTTGATAAGGCCGCCGTGGAGAATAGAAATCTTCTCCAGAAGTGGGGCCTGGCTATCAAAAGAAAATCTTCCCCGGATGAGGGTCCTCAACCAAAGAGGAAGAATATGAAGACTAGGCTACCATTTCGGCCAGCCAAGCCTTATAGACAGCAACAGCAACTG
Source organism: Palaemon carinicauda (assembly GCF_036898095.1). Taxonomy (NCBI): domain Eukaryota; kingdom Metazoa; phylum Arthropoda; class Malacostraca; order Decapoda; family Palaemonidae; genus Palaemon; species Palaemon carinicauda. Next base: position 16,940,539 of record NC_090748.1, on the reverse strand, counting down.
CAATTGCCTTTGCCTCCAGTGCCCCAGATGGTGGCACAAACCCCGACTGCCTTTCAGTGGGTACCCCAGGCTGTGCCAGGTCAGTCAACCACATTCGCCCCAACGTTCGAAGGACAGTCTTCTTCCTTTCGTGCAAAACCTAGAGGAGCAGCCAGAGGCTCGTCTAGGCGCCCCTCAAGGGGAAGGGGATTCAGAGGTGGTCGTGGTCAGGGAGGCAAGACCTCAGGACGGCAGTCCAAGTGAAATGATACCGGTAGGAGGGAGACTGATGAAATTTTGGGATCGCTGGACCTTCGATCCCTGGGCCCAAAGCCTACTCAAGAATGGACTGGGTTGGAGCTGGTACAGCACTCCACCCCCATGCCTTCGGTTTTTCCAACACTCCACCCCTATTTTGGAGGAGTACGTTCAAGAACTGTTGGAGAAAAATGTGATCCGAAAGGTGAAGTCCATCAAATTCCAAGGGAGGCTGTTTTGTGTTCCCAAGAAAGACTCGGAAAAGCTCAGAGTCATTCTGGACTTGTCACCACTCAACAAGTTCATAGTGAATTGCAAATTCAAGATGCTAACACTGCAACACATAAGGGCCTTACTGCCCAAGAGGGCATACTCAGTCTCTATAGACTTGTCAGACGCCTATTGGCACATTCCAATCAGCCGTCGACTCTCCCCCTACCTAGGGTTCAGGCTACAACGGAAACTGTACGCCTTCAGAGCCATGCCATTCGGGCTAAACATAGCCCCAAGGATTTTCACGAAGCTTGCGAGCGCAGCTCTCAAACAATTACGCCTAAAGGGAATTCAGGTAGTAGCCTACCTGGACGACTGGCTGGTGTGGGCAGCATCCGAGACCGAATGCTTGCAAGCTTCCAGTCAGGTGATCCAGTTCCTAGAGTACCTAGGCTTCAAGATCAACAAGAAAAAGTCTCGACTTTCTCCATCCCAAAAGTTCCAGTGGCTGGGAATCCACTGGGACCTTTTGTCACACAGTTTCTCCATCCCAATGAAGAAAAGGAAGGAGATAGCGGGCTCTGTCAAGAGACTTCTAGATTCCGAAAGGATATCAAGACGCGAACAGGAGAGGGTACTAGGCTCTCTCCAGTTTGCTTCAGTGACAGACCCAGTGCTAAGAGCACAGCTAAAGGATGCAACCGGAGTTTGGAGAAGGTATGCATCAAACGCGCGAAGAGACCTGAGAAGACCAGTGCCGCCTCGGCTACGTACTCTTCTCAGACCTTGGTCCCAAGCCAGACATCTAAAGAAGTCGGTTCTTCTTCAGCCACCTCCCCCGTCGATGACGATTCACTCAGACGCCTCAAAGGAGGGATGGGGAGGTCACTCTCATCGGAAAAAAGTCCAGGGGACTTGGTCCAAGCTATTCAGGACCTTTCATATAAACTTTCTAGAAGCTATGGCAGTGCTCCTTACCTTAAAGAAAGTCTCCCCGCGTCACTCGATCCACATAAGATTGGTGACAGACAGCGAGGTGGTTGTGAGATGCTTGAATCGACAAGGGTCGAGGTCACCACCTCTCAACCAAGTGATGTTAGCCATTTTCCGATTGGCAGAAAAGAAGAAGTGGTACCTGTCGGCAGTTCACCTTCAAGGAGTCCGCAATGTGACAGCGGACGCTCTATCCAGGTTCACACCGATAGAGTCGGAATGGTCCTTAGACGCAGGATCATTTTCCTTCATTCTGAATCAAGTCCCAGAACTGCAAATAGACCTCTTTGCGACGAAAGACAACAAGAAGTTGCCCCTGTACGTGTCCCCGTACGAGGACCCCTTAGCGGAAGCAGTGGACGCAATGTCCCTCGACTGGAACAGATGGTCCAGGATTTATCTGTTCCCTCCTCACAACCTTCTGTTGAGGGTCCTCAACAAACTGAGATCCTTCAAGGGGGTAGCGGCAATAGTGGCCCACAAGTGGGCGAACAGTATGTGGTTCCCCTTGGCGTTGGAACTACAGATGAAGTTCGTGCCGCTACCACATCCAGTTCTGACCCAGCGAGTCCAGAAGTCGACTGTCTGCGCTTCATTACAGAAAACCCAGACCCTGCAGCTCATGATTTTCTCGCCCTAGCGGTGAGAAAGCGCTTCGGGATTTCGAAAGCCAGCATAGACTTCCTAGAGGAATACAAGTGCAAATCGACTAGAAGGCAATATGAGTCATCTTGGAGAAAATGGGTGGCCTTTGTAAAGGCAAAGAATCCGCAGGAGATCTCAACAGATTTCTGCTTATCTTTCTTCATCCACCTCCATGGCCAAGGATTGGCAGCTAACACGATTTCAGTGTGTAAATCGGCTTTGATGAGACCCATTTTATTTGCCTTCCAGATCGACCTAGGTAACGAGATCTTTAATAAAGTTCCGAAAGCCTGCGCTAGGCTCAGACCTTCAGCACCTCCAAAGCCCATCTCATGGTCTTTAGACAAAGTTCTTCATTTCGCCTCCTTGTTGAGCAATGAAGAATGTGCGTTAAAGGATTTGACGCAAAAAGTTATTTTCCTATTTGCACTCGCGTCTGGGGCCAGGGTTAGTGAGATCGTAGCCCTCTCAAGAGAGGCAGGTCGTGTTCAGTTCCTGGATGGGGGGGAGCTGAACCTGTTTCCGGATCCTACGTTTCTCGCCAAGAATGAGTTACCCACCAACAGGTGGGGTCCCTGGAGAATCTGCCCTCTGAAAGAAGATGCATCTCTATGTCCAGTAGAATGCCTAAAGGTCTATCTTCGTAGAACTTCAGACTTCAAGGGTAGTCAACTATTCAGGGGAGAAACATCAGGCTCAAATTTATCTCTGAATCAACTCAGAGCGAAAATGACATATTTTATTCGCAGAGCGGATCCTGACAGTACACCCGCAGGTCACGATCCGAGGAAAGTTGCCTCATCCCTAAATTTCTTTAATTGTATGGATTTTGAACATCTCCGTTCATACACGGGCTGGAAGTCTTCCAGGGTGTTCTTTCGCCACTATGCGAAGCAAGTAGAGGAACTTAAGAGATCTGTGGTAGCAGTGGGTCGTGTAGTTAACCCTACTGTTTAACTCTGCGAGGAACAGTGGTCTTAATTGGGACGATTAAGTCCAGGGTGAGTGTGTAGGTACATACTGTACTACAAACTAAATAAGGGCACCAAGTGCCCATATAGACTGTTCCTTCTTTCAAAGGTGAACCTTGCA
>NC_090748.1:16924859-16929859 GCF_036898095.1 Palaemon carinicauda | reverse complement strand
TTGATGTCAGATTCCCTGGAAGGAGATCAATTGCAATAACTTTGATAACTATTTTATGCATAGACTGCTTCAGAGACATGTTTTATAGCTTTATAAGTGGTCACTGCGTGTTTTCTCTTATCTACTATAATTATAAAGGGTATTGAAGTTATGAAAGTTACCCGTAATTTCATGATGAGGGAAACATATTGCCTTCTGAGGCTCTGCCACGGTATATTAAAACTGGCTCATGCTCATTTCTGTTAAACCTAGGGAAAGAAAAGTATTATGAACGATCACCTTCGTACCGAACCTAGCCTCAATGACTTCATATTTAAGAAAAGATATCACATTCTCTAATTCAAAAGATTAGTGTCTCGTGATAGAGAAGTTTTTTCCTTTTTATACAAGCACATACTTTTACCAAAAAAGAAATATATTAAGGTATTAGTGCCTATAAACTATTATATTTTTTTTATTATCATTTTACCCTAATAGGTAATACTCCATATCATTCTATCTACTGAGTGATTGAAAGTGGCTTCATGAAAATCCTAACATACATTTTATGTTTTGTAGTATCATATGTAGATTAGATCAATGATAATAATTATGAGCATTTTTAAGTGTATTGTACTGTAATTATCTAATGATATAACCATCATTTACGCTACATTCCTCATTCCTCACGAAATGGATCTAAGATGATTGAAACTCATACGTTGATACCTATCATCTTACAACAAAGTAGAAAATTTTCATATGGTAATATGAAGATGCCTAAGTAGCACTTACTGTAAGAAAACCTGCGCTTTGATATCGGTATGAGCTCCTCCATTGCCATTCTTGGCTAACAACGGAAATAAGACAATGAAAATTAACTTTTTTAATGTCCGGCCTGTTTAACTGAGCTGAAATTAGCGAGTGCATAGTAATAAAAAAAAATCAATTTCTCTAGGACTGAAGAGGAACCAAGTTTAAGGAATCCTTGTCTGCTTTGTGGTACCCCTCAACTGAGCTTTGGACTCCGGCCTCGGTCGTCATGCTGCCATCATCTCATCTTCGTCCTGTCCGTCTTCTGTGTTCCTGATCTGCCACTTTCACAGAATTAAAGCTGCTTCACGTACGGTCTGCCAACGCAAGAGACCGTGGTCCCCTTTTTATTATAAAGCCAGGCAAATCTATCTACTTATATCACATCATACAGCAAATACTGTTTGATGCGTCCCCCGAGTCATCGGTCAGTTTAAACTTCGCTCTTGGGTCAAACAGCGAGGACCAGTGAGTGATGGTAGATCCTAAGACGTGGCCTAAAAGAAGCCAAGTAGTCTGTTCATTTCAGATAATTCAGCATTTTTACTTTCATTGGCTTTCAACGAACAAACTTCAATTCTATTAAGGAGAAATATTTCAAACATAACTTCTTGCATTCCCACCATAAAAATCTTTTATACATATCCTACTACCTTTCTCCCTTGTTCTGTTTTTTTTCCTTTATCCATTATATACTCAAGATATGTAAATAAATGAACTACTTTATTTTTTCAACCGCTAATAATAACATCTTTAATCTTCCTTCTTTCTTTTAATGCATTACTTTACTCGTGCTCATATTTTCTTAACTTTCTCCACTAGAAACATAACAAAGAGGCTACTTCTCCCAGAATCAGCTATATATATCAAACGAGTCACATTCGTTTTACTTACAAACATTTCAATTCCTCTCCGCCGCCTACCCTTTAGGCTATTGATTCTCAATACAAATAACAGTGCCTCTCTGTCAATTCTATCATAAGTTTTTTTTCCCTCTTTATCAGTGCGTTACATGTGAACTGTTTCTCTATTCCTTTAAAGTTTCCTTGATAATTACTTGATTCCGGCAATTATTTATTTGTCAAAATTTCCTCAAATTTTCAAATATCCGTCCTTTTGTCACCCGCTTTAATGCCACAACCAAAACACTTCGTTACCCCTTCCCTGCTATACTAAATAACGATAAACTTCTATATTAATTTTTGTCACCATCTACTTTATATTTACACAATAAAACAATCATTTCTTTTACCCATTCTGAAAGGCCACAGCCTCTTGCTGTGTAGGAGCAGTTAGTTATTTTGGCTCTACTTAAAGTTTATACAATTTTTTTTTCTGTATCTACACAACGATGGGCATATCTAAAGAAGTCTTTGATTAAGAAAAAGAAAAATCAGTTCATTAACTTTTAAATCAATTTCAGACGCTTCTTGGTCATCAAAAGCGGAGGCTATTGAAGCCCTTGTAGATGGATACAACTCTATTTTAAATGCACTAAGAGATATTGAAAATGGCTCGGAGCATATACCTGAAGTAAGGATGAAGCTGGAGTAGGCAACTGGGGACCAGTATGAAGAGTCTTGAAACAGCTTCGATGGCCAAAATCTGGAATACAATATTTCTTTAGTTCAAGAAAACGAGTAAAGTTTTCCAAGGCATTGATGTTGACCTGTAAAAAAAATGTGGTTGATCTTATTGATTCTCTAGAAAAGTTTCTAAAATCACTTAGAGGAAGGTATGAAGAGCTGGAACTAGAGGCCAAAAATTTTTGTGGCTACACAGAATACAAATCCTCTTCAGAGAGGCCAAGAAAGAGAAATGAGAGTTATGATAAAAACACAACTTAAGCCTCAGAAGAAGTAGATTTTTCCTCAAGGAAAAAAAATCAGCTGGGAAACTTCCATTGTCATTTTATTTCGATGGTTTATTGCCTTACAACAACAGAGGGTAGTATACCAATCGGTGTATGACAGATTCAATGCCGTGATCAATTTATGTACTTTATCTGATGCTCATATAAAAACAGTGGCTTAGAAATTCGTCAGTGTTTTTCCTAAAGACCTCAGTGACAAGAGTGTGTTTGCAGCTTTTGCCAAGCTCATAATACCATGTGTCACTCCATCCCAACAGGCAATTTTGTTACACGATGTAAGGATTCCTGATACCTTTCCCAATGTTAATGTAACCCTTAGAATATATCTCAGCAGGATAGTAACTAATTGTTCAGGTGAAAGGACATTTAGCAAATTAGCACTAATAAAAATTACTCATAGAACCTCATGATTGATGAAAGGTTAAGTGCTTTATGTTTGCTATATGTAGAAAGTAGTGTTATTGAAAAAAATACATATTGATAATTTGATCAAAGAATTTACTTAGATATCGTGTAAAGAGGAGGAACTTTTCTCAGCAAGTATGAATAATAACAGTAATATTAACAAATTGAAGAAATATATGCACCATAACTTTTCTTGATCACAAATCCTTATCGAAGTTTTCCATATAATACAAACTGAATAGTGTGGCCAAAGTTAGTTTTTTTTACTCGAAGGAATTGGAACAATTGAAATCAAAATATTAAAACCTTATATAAGACGTTTCCACATTTAAAAAAAATTATTGAACTTTCTTCTTTATATATGATTCAACAGCTTTATGAGGATGGGGCCTCCCTAAACATAAGTGCCCTGGGCTTCCCAATTTCTAAAACCGGGACTATACGTAGGCAACTTGTACTTCCTTCAAAATGTGTGGTATGACCCAAGGATATGTCATTTTCTTCAAAATGTAATGGATATGTCCTTGGGTTATACTCCACAAGTTCCATCAAGTTTTGTTGGAAGTAATGTTGTAGTTTTTTGCGCAATGTTGTTCACAAAAAAATAATAAGCTAACAAAATACTTTTCCTTTACTTAACCTTGTAATTATATTTGAAGTACTGATCCGTAATAGTATTTTTAGTTACATTATCTAAAATGTTACAGCATCATCCCTAGGTCATAACAAACCTGATTAACAAATATATATATATATATATATATATATATATTTATATATATATATAAATATATATATATATATATATATATGTATATATATATATATATATATATGTATATGTAAGTATAATTATGTATATGCACATATATACATATATATATATATATATATATTTATATGTGTGTGTGTGTGTATTTGTATAGATATATATATATATATATATATATGTATGTGTATATATGTATATATAAATATATATTTATACATATATATGTGTATATGTATATATATATATATATATATATATTTATATATACAATATATATATATATATATATATACATACATATATATATATATATATATATGTATGCATGTATGTATGTATGTATGGATGTATGTATATATGAATGAGCAATCAACTAAATACGCCGGTATATACATATCAATATTCGAATCACTTCCAATAAAAATCTGTTCAACTTGTTAGTAAATAATTACCAATCTAAGTCTGATTCATCGGACTGACATTCACATAAAATCATTTACAAAAATGATCATTGAAAAGTCTTCAATTCCTTTTCTCGAAATTATTTTCATTACAGTAAATTGACTATTGAAAGAAAAATCAATTATACTCCACGCGATTGTACTTGGTGATTATGTTAAAGGATAAACGCTATTTCGAAAGCCTATTTCAAAATTGACTCATAAAACTATATTTTCTTTATAGTTCTTTTTTAATATTCTTCATCGTAGTAGTTGTAGTGCTATTCCTAAGTGTGGATATAATGTTTTCGTTGAATATATATATATATATATATACATACATATATATATATATATATATATATATGATAAATATTGCTGGGCTCTGATCCCAAGGTCATTAAGAAAATCCAGACTTTAATGTATTAATATATATGGCTTATTTGAAATATGTATATATATATATATATATATGTGAGTGTGTGTGTGTGTGTGAATAATGATTGAACATCTTATTATGTTTTATTCCCCTCTCTCTCTCTCTCTCTCTCTCTCTCTCTCTCTCTCTCTCTTAAATCCATAAAGCCATGTTGCCTTTCAGGATTGAATTGCTAACCACCCGCTCTGTAAATTTGTTAGGCCTCCTTGTATGAGCAAATTAAGCAATTTGGAGATATTTCACTGGTTAATCAAATTTTTGCTTATCCGAGAGAGGTCG
>NC_090748.1:16907359-16912359 GCF_036898095.1 Palaemon carinicauda | reverse complement strand
CTGCCTGATTCTCATTCCGTAGGTTTGTATAATCATTTTCAAATTACCTTGTAAGTAATAGGGAAAGCAACCTAAAATTGTCTCGGTAATAGCTTCTGATCTTGAAAACTACATTGAAACTGAAGAATGACCTAAAATTATTTTTTACACAAAAACGTTGTGCTACTTAACTATCTAGTATTACAGGAGCTGATATATTATATTCTCTTTTTTGACGGAGGCCATATTGGATTTTATGTACATTGGTCTGGAGAGAGCTATCACTCCATAGTATGCAGTTGTTTTTAAAAGACCTATGCCACTACCTAACATCATACAAAATTTACAAACAAATCACGAGATGCACACTTACCATGCATTCCCTCTTTGCTGTAATAGACATGGATCATTTCAAAGTTTAAAGATGACTCATGAATGGAGGAGGCAATGGCCTGGACAGTGCCTTAGAGACCGACCGTATATACTTAATGATCAGTGCCCAATATCCTCTCCAACAAGCTAAGACCAGGGAACGCCAGCCAATGAATGTTGATGACTCACCAGGTAGAAAATCACTCTAAGAATGGTGAGGCTGCAAACATTACTAGAAGCTATTAAGCTCAACATATGGAACGTCTCTGATAGGCCATCGCAACACCCCTGTAACCCTTGTATGTACCTTCATAAAAATTTACAGAGATACGTACATGTAGACGAACACCATTGCAAAGTTTTTCATGTTTGGCTTTCTGTACACCTTGTGACCCATAGGCCCACATGACATCTAAGGTCTCCTGAAGGTATGATCAATAGCATCTACTGTTAAAATAATGCAGACTCTGAAGGTTGGTAATGGAATTTTTTCCATTTCCACCCTCAGGCATACTAATATTACGTCAGTATGACTTATTGACGCAATGGAAAATTATCATTCTACCAGAAAAAAAATTGAGTATGAATTTGTTAAATGAAGTAACGGTCGAAATAACAGATTTTCATATGTTCATAATATGAACAAAGATTTGCACAGATTTATTTTACATATTATGTGAAGTGAATCTTTGCAAATCTTTGCAAAGACGTTTTAAACTGAATTGGTTTCCCTAGATATCTGTTTCATTGATCAATTGGAATTAAATTTCATAAGTCATGATGTAATACTGGTATACATTATTTGATGTGAATCAGTGGTATACTAAATGTTTTAATTTTGGTCTCCATTAGTCGAGGAATGAATATTTAATTTAAGATACGGAGAAAATGATTATGAAAAGCAAGACCTATTGATTTCATATTTTCAGAATGTCATGAAAAACCATTAAGTCAAAGCGAATATTCCAGATGTAAGAAATTATCTATTTACAAATTCTCATATCTTTAAGCAATACAACAAGTCTGTGCTTCACCACTCCAATCATATATAAAAAGGAAAATATCTGAATACGAGATAACCCCCAAAATAGAGCATGATGCTGAACATGCACCTTGAGAGGGTGGGATACAGGATGAATAGACAAGTGGGTATAGAGGGACTCGGCCAGAGATTCGTTAGTGAGAAGGAATCATTGTCAGGATGCTGCTGAGGGAAGACGCATATGAAGAAAAGAATGTGCTGCCCTCCTACATCTGGACGATGACAAGTTGAAGTCCTCGTTTTTTCACGTAATCTCAATTTTTCTCTACATTTCTATCCCCTTTCTTCTCTCCTTTTATTGGTTTTCTTTTTGACATGATTCCTGTCATAATACTTCTTTACTTTGGTTGGAAATGCGTATCGATTCCCAAGCATGCTGTTAAAGGATAAAAATCTTTGAAGTTCCCTGCAAAGATTCGTGCAAAAGTACACACATACACTGTTAAAAAAAAAAAAAATCCAATCGGAAATTCTCCGTTAAAATATACAGTCAATTAATATCGAAAAGTAATTAACATCCCATAAGAAATATGGAGGAAAAGATATTTTGACCTAAACATTTTTTCTTTATAGGACGCATTCTGGAATAATGAAGTTATATGAAAGGATTTAGACACTACAACGCATAAGGGGAATACTTTCATATTAGATGATATAGACTAATAGTCAACCTCACTTTGCTGACAGGAGTCGATATCGTATTATGGTGGTGGTGATCAAGGGGAGGAGAAGAAAAGCAATTGTTTTGAAGGAGGTTCTTTTTTTCTTTTCTTTTTTTTCTCTCAACTTTGACCTTGTTGAGGCTACCCTGATTTATATTTCACTAAAAACCTATTCATAACAGTTTTCTTTCACCTTCTTGCAACGATGTCCCTGAATTGTGATATTATGTCATCCCTGACAATATTATCATGGCATGTTAGAACTTTATTTTGGCTCAGTTTTTTTCTGCAAAACCTTGCACTTATTCTATATCCACTTTGTAAAAACTTCTCACCTAAAGATACTGCATCCTTCTTTATAAACTGCTGCTAGTCTTCAATAGTCAATTCTTCCTTGTGCCCATTCATTAGGTCCTCCACATCATTATCACTGGACCTCCAGGCCCATGGACCTGTTTCAGAGAGATATCCTCCAGAATACTGTAAGCACAGCTCAAGGCCCTGAAAGTATGGCCATTGAGATCTGAAAGTCATTTACAGTAACGTCTTTTAACCACAAATTCCTTCAGACAGTGTTCATGGTCTTATAAGAAAGTTTCTGCCCGGCTTTGTCAAAAAAAAAAAAAAAAAAAAAAAAAAGTCTAGCAGTGGGTGACATCAAAATTTTGTTTCCAGAATTTTTTTTAGGGTTAACTCTTTTTCAGAGGTCACATCAAAGCTCCGCCATAATACTGCAGTAATTTGCCCTGCAATCTTGGAGGATAATAAGCAGCACTGTCCATAAAGAAGGCATCAAAAGGTAGTTGTTTGACCTACTAATACATTTTAGCACTTTGCCCAAACGCAACAATGAACCATTCAGTGAAATGTATTTTGGTAACATGTGCCTAGGTGTTTGACCACCATATTACTAGCCTCAATAGTATACAGTATTCTAGAAGTTTTGTTCCAGCTTTTATCAGATTGTGGAATGATCTTAATCGGGCCAATTGAATCAGTGGAACTGCAGAACTTGCAGCAAATGCTTTTATGTTGAACAAGCTGACATAAGTCTCTCTTTATAGTTTACATATAAGAGATCATTTTTAACATTGTTACCGATCTTGAAAAATTCCATGTTAATTTTTCATTACTTCTATTGAGATTCATTTATTTCCTCATTTCCTTTCCTCACTGACCTTTTATTTCCATGTTGGAAACGTTTGGCTTATAGCATCCCGTTGTTCCAACTGTAACTTAACTAGTAATCATGTTTTTTTTCTTGAAAACGCTTGCATTTTCAGAGCAGCAGATTAGTAGAAGCATTAGTTTCAGATCCTTACTTGCATAACCTCACAGCGAGAGAGCAGTAGGTTGGCCAGGGCACCAGCCACCCGTTGAGATACTACCGCAAGAGATTTATGGGGTCTTTTGACTGGCCATACATTACTGCATTGGACCCTTCTCTCTGGTTACGGCTCATTTTTGCTTTGTCGACACATATACCGAATAGTCTGGCCTATTCCTTACAGATTCTCCTCTATCCCCATACACCTGCCAACACTGAGATCACCAAACAATTCTTCTTCACTCAAGGGGTTAACTACTGCACGCTAATTGTTCAGTGGCTACTTTCCTCTTGGTGGTGAGCAGCTCTTCTAGGAGGACACTCCAAAATCAAGCCAATTTTCTCTAGTCTTGGGTAGTGCCATAGCCTCAGCACCATGGTCTTCCACTGTCTTGGGTTAGAGTCCTGTTGCTTGAGTGTACTCTCAGGCACACTATTCTATCTTGTTTCTCTTCCTCTTCTTTTGTTAAAGTTTTTACATTTTATACTGGAAATATTTATTTTGGTGTTATTTCTGCTCTTAAAATATTCTATTTTTCTTTTTTTCCTTTCCTCACTGGGCTATTTTCCCTGTTGGAGCCACTGGCTTATAGCAGGCTGCTTTTCCAACTAGGTTTGTAGCTTAGCAAGTAATGATAATAATAATAATAATAATAATAATAATAATAATAATAGCCTGGTAATGCCTTTTAGTCTAATGTGAGATACGCCCTGTCTAGTATTGTCCTCCAAAACCATCTATCACCGTTGCAATCGAAGACTAAATACGGAAAAAATGTCACCTTCTTTCAAACATCCAAAGCTCCGTAAATTATTCCTAGGAGGCTCCTTTGTTGACACTGGTTGTTTCTCCATGTCTTACAATACTTAGAATGATAAAAAGCCCATGTCTTGCTTTATATATTTCACTGTTACCCTCATTCGTTTCTATCGTCTTAAAAATCAGACTACAACCATTTTTTAGCCATCGCTCAAATTATAATCTGCAACACTACGGCCGACTAACTTTTATTATATATTCTGATCAAGGATAATTTTCCAATTTTGCGTAATGTCTCAGATCTTTGTTTTGATATAGATTTCACCTCCCTTGCAATCTTAGTTTTATGCCATTTTATTTTTTTAATATTCATCAGAATTGAGATTCTCAGCATACAGTATGCCACCGTAAGATCAGTGATATGCATGCTGTTCTCGTGATTAATAATTTCATTATTAACAAAGGGCATCCAGAAGTTCACAGTTGAAGTGAGGGTGTTTCAAGTGTGAGTGGGATAAACTAGGGTACAGTGACTGATCACGGCCCATTCAAGTTATAGCAAATACAGCATTTCAAAATAAAAGGGAAGGCGACGCATAGCTGGACATTTTTTCTTGCTATGGCAATTATGGAGTGTTTAATCATATGAAAACAATGGACAACGATAGTTGTGTAAAAGTATTACAATTCATACATTATAGAAAAGAAGAGTAGAAGAAGAATTTGGAATGATGTATACATTCAGTGCAAGAAGTATTGGAAGGAAGGGCCACTATCTTAGGAGCGTTAGAGAGCACACATGATAAAGGTAAATGCGGCAGTATTTGTGGAAGGTTTCGACTTGAGTAACTCCTAGGA
>NC_090748.1:16894859-16904859 GCF_036898095.1 Palaemon carinicauda | reverse complement strand
AAAGAGAAAGGTAGAAAATATGAAATGTTCATTTACATTTTAGTTTTCCAAAGTAAACATTCTCGGGAAAAAAATATGGTCATTAACAAGCTATGCTAACTCGGTTATTATTTTTTATTACATTTCGAATCTCGATGATACTATTATCAGGTACGAGAAAGGGTTGGCTATTATTAACATTTAACTATGATGAAGTACCAGTTGATGTTGATTAGGCTGCAAACCACTTTACGGGAGTAAAGTAATGAAATAGGGTCGAATGATTTACGGTGTCAATTTGATTAAAGGTATCGCTTGCCAATAACTGGCCGAACTGCGTGATAGTCCAATGACAAGTTTTTTTTTTCTTTCTTTTTTTACTGAAAGCTGATTGCGACCTTACAGGACCTAATTTGATATGATGATAGGCACGGTTTGCGTGGAGTATATCATTTATCTCAGCGGTAAGTTTTTTTTTTTTTTTTTTTTTTTTTTTTTTTTTTTTTTTAAAGAATAAGGGTTTGTTTAGAATAAGGGTAAAATTTTAAAAGTATATCATTATCATGGAATACTCATTAAAAGTAACGCATGTAATTGCTGAGAGGTAAATGTTGGTTATGGCACAGTTTAGTAAAGTCTATTCCCTACATTGTAAGAAATAGCTAAAACTACTCTTACTTTTAACTATAAAAATTCAAGTGTTTTAGATTTTTTTAGAGTGTAGGAAATTGATATAAACTTATTCTCAGTGATTTAACAGAGGCGAATTGCTCTTTCAGTTCCATCCATTCGTGGGGGGGAAGATATTCCGAGTGTAGTCCAATTCGACACCTCTCATTGATTTCCAAATCCTGCTCCTCAGAAAGGGACATATTTCACGAGTGGGTCAGGAAGAAATTCTTGTAAATCACACCGCAGTTTTCCTTTTTTTTATAGCTGCTTTTGTTTTGCTGTGTAGTTTCCGTGGTAACGTCGATATACATGATAGTGGCATTGGTATCTGTTGTTGTTGATGAAACTTCAACTACAGTACTACTTAATTATTTTCCGGAAATTATGTTAATAAAAGTGCCAATAGTATCTCATATATTTTATCTGTTTATGGCTTCTACGGTTTTTTTTTTTCTTTTTTTTTACTCCTGATATCAGGAGGAAAGTCGAATGATAAGTTTCATTCTCTTCTCTTTCTACTGCAGTGCGGCTGGCAGTCTTCCAAGGTTACAGGGATTTTCAAAAATTCCCAAACGTGTAGAATATTTTTTTCAAATTTATTTATTAATTTTTGAATATATATATATATATATATATATGTATGTATATATATATATATATATATATGTATATATATATATACATACATATTTATACTCATATATATATATATATATATATATATATATATATATATATATATATATATATATATATATATATGTATATATATATATATATATATTTATATATATATACATATATATATATATATATATATATATATATATATATATATATATATATATATATATATTCCATGTCCCTTGTCAAATAATATGATAATCATTATAAATTTCTAATGAACAAATTTAATAAATTGTTAAAGGCTTTTAAATCTCCTTCCATCTCCTTTTCCAAAACAGTAGACTTCACATTGATTGAGTCTTTTCCGTTTTTTCTGTCATTGTCTTTTTCTTGTGAAGGTCAATCTTGTTTTTCTCGAATTAATTCTGATGACTTTTTATTAGCTTCTGAAACATTTTTTTTTTCTTTTTTTTCTAAATGACTGGGTAATTTGATATTTCCAGTTTTTCAACATAATCTCTTGCTTCAGCAAAGAGATGTGAAAATCCTTTTAACAATTAAACATAAAAGAAGTGAATTAAGAATCAGGAAGTTGATCGACTGCCAGGGTTGCTGCAAGGGATATCGTTCACAACTGAATGTACAGATTTCAACCACTTCAGCGAACAACAAGGAAAATTGAAGCTCTAGTTCCCTAAAAATCCAGTAGACTTCTGTTCACCCAGGCAGTGAATTCAAGCGTCTAATTACTTGGAAATTTATTTGAGTTTCAGAGAGAGAGAGAGAGAGAGAGAGAGAGAGAGAGAGAGATAGAGAGAGAGAGGAAAGGGAGAGATTTAATATCTTTCGAATGGTATATATATATATATATATATATATATATATATATATATATATATATATATATATATATATATATATATATATGTATACATAAAGTAAGTATTGTACGAAAATGAGCTCCACAGTCTAATTATACGAAGATATATGTACTAGGGAGGTAACGCTGTTGATCTCTCTCTCTCTCTCTCTCTCTCTCTCTCTCTCTCTCTCAGGTGAGACTTACTGTACACCAGTTAATAAACAACAGGATACATAACCAGTCAATGTTTAGGTCAACAGAAGCAAACTGGACTTCAAGGCAGCGTTCTCACAATTTCTTATGCTGTTTATGGGATTGTGCTACCTCTTGCTCTATGTGTGTGTGTGAGAGAGAGAGAGAGAGAGAGAGAGAGAGAGAGAGAGAGAGAGAGAGAGAGAGAGATTTAATATCTTTCGAATGGTTCCACCTGCGTAGGATGGGGATTACTTCGTCGAGATTCGTTAGTTTTATTGTATTATTATTATTATTATTATTATTATTATTATTATTATTATTATTATTATTATTATTATTATTAGCTGATCTACAATCCTAGTTGGAAAAGTATGATGTTATAAGCCCAAGGGCCCAACAGGGAAAAATAGTCATGTGAGGAAAGGAAATAAGTAAATGAATAAACTATTGTGTAAGTGAAGTAATGAAAAATTAATATAAAATATTTCAAGAACAGTAACATCCTTAAAGCAGATCTTTCATTTACTGTATAAGCCATAAAACGAGACTTATTTCAGCCTGTTCACCATAAAAACATTTGCTGCAAGTTTGAACTTTTGAAGTTCAGCCGATTCAACTACCCGATCAGGAAGATCATTCCACAATTGGTCACAGCTGGAATAAAACTTCTAGAATACTGTGTAGTACTAGAATTAACTGCATACTTAGTATTACGAACAGGATGGCACCGTCCGGGAAGATCTCAATTTAAAGGATGGTCAGAATTATGAAAAACCTTAGGGAACATGCATAACTAACTAATTGAACGACGGTGCCAGAGATTAATAAATAGATCAGGAATAAGAAACTTTATAGACAGTAAGCTCCTGTCCCAAAAATTAAGATGAGAATCAGCAGCTAAAGACAAGACAGGAGAACAATACTCGAAACAATGTAGAATGAAAGAATTAAAACACTTCTTCAGAATAGATTGATCATCAAAGAGACTTTCTCTATAAGCCAGTTTATTTAGTCGAATTGAGAAATGAAGAAGAGGCAGACCTAATATGTATCTCAAAATTAAATTTGCTAGAGAGACTCACACCTGAAATTTTAAGAGTCATGGAGTTAAAAGAAAAAAAAAAACATTAATAATGCAGAGATCCGGATGCCTTTAACATACTTACGACCAGCTTTGAGTTTTGTTAGGATTCAGCTTCATACCCCATAATTTGTACCATGCACTAATTTTAGCTAGATATTCTTTTAAGGAATTCAGCAACCCCAGATCTACATTCAGGAGATGGAATTGATGCAAAGAGAGTAACATCATCTATATATGCAACGAGCTAGTTTTCTAAGCCAAACCACATGTCATGTGTATATAGTATGAAAAGAAATGGGCCAAGAACACTTCCTCAAGGAACACCAGATATCACATTCGAATACTCACTATGGTTCCCATCAACAACAACTCTTTGCGATCTATTAATTAAAGATTCATTAATACAAGTGTTTTGACGGAGAAAACCTTCACGTCTTTTACTTTTCTTATCTCTTCCTCTCTCTCCATTTGCTGCGACAAAAACTGGAGAGAGAGAGAGAGAGAGAGAGAGAGAGAGAGAGAGAGAGAGAGAGAGAGAGAGAGAGAGTGGTTGTTGGAGAGCTGAAATATTTGCTACCATAATTGTTTCACTGCTAGAAAGATTTCCAACTCATAGCCAGGACAATGTGTTTGTTTTAATGGGCGCTGACAGAGCCTACGTG
Organism: Palaemon carinicauda; assembly: GCF_036898095.1. Lineage (NCBI taxonomy): Eukaryota > Metazoa > Arthropoda > Malacostraca > Decapoda > Palaemonidae > Palaemon > Palaemon carinicauda. The sequence goes on along the minus strand of NC_090748.1, from coordinate 16,900,778 downwards.
GTTAGGAAGTAAATAGAGATTCCTGAGAGAGAGAGAGAGAGAGAGAGAGAGAGAGAGAGAGAGAGAGAGAGAGAGAGAGAGAGAGAGAGATAAAAGTTGTTTTGTATATGCTTTACACTAGAAATATATCCAATAAAAAAAAGTCTTCAATCTCCGAATACTCGCCGAGAAAGGAGCAAAACAAACGGAAATTCTGACGTTGAACTTTTAAAGCTGAAAGTTTAAAGGAAGATTCAATAAGTTACCACCAACACGGAGAAAGGAATTCAATTTCAAAGCTGCGAAAAGCAGATTGTGGAGAATATATTCTATTCAATTAAACTTTGAGCATACGTTTCCTTGAATCAATATCTTTCAAGTGGTAAGAATACGTTGAAAACAATAAGAAAGTGGACATAAGCTTCATATTCATGTTTTTTTTTTTTTTTTTTACTTCACAGATGTTGATTAATTCACCAATAAGCGTGTAGCCATAGGATACTGATACTCCTCTTCATGTTTGATTTTTCTTAGATATTTAGACTAATTTCCGACATTCTTTTCCGAAATAGTAATAGCATTTTCTTGCTCTTTAATTCTGATGTTATTTCATTAGTTTTATTTCTTTTACTACAGTATGATTACTGATGATTATATCCAGATTCCGGTTCAATGAGAAAATTACTTATCTGTTATTTGCAAGACATTGTTCAACAGGGCAACTACGAAGTTTACTCTAACCTCATGGCTGCCGGGAACTCATTAGCTAATAATATGCTACATAGAGATAAATACGGTACAGGTGAATTCCAACGGATTGGTAGAGTTTGTCATGGCTAATTTTCTTCCTGGTACCCACTAGAAGCCGATGTAATAAATAGATTGTTCCGCATGCACACTCACACACACAAACACACAAATGGAGCTAAATCAGAAATATGAGATATGAAACTGTTTCATGGCCATTTCCAGATTTTTAACTTTAAAATCTATTCATGTATATTGTTTACAATTTAGAGAACTAATACCCATTGCATAGATGTATTCCCTATTTAAAAACTATATTTTTAAACAATTAACAACTTTGTTATATATTTACATACCGTTTTATATGTTTATTTATTCATATCTAATACGAAAATAAGGAACGTAGAGCCTTAAGAAGAATATACTTTAATCTGAAAATATTTCTGGTTTTAATGCATTCAACCTATCCCGCACACCATTTTTTATACAGGGATGTAGTTGATATTTCAAAATAGTAAAATAAATAGGTTTTGAGTAATGCCGAAGTCATCTTAATCAATAAGAACACCAAATTCCTTCAAGAGTAATCCAAAGATATAAGTAATTGCAGAAAGATTGGCGTAACATCTCACTATGGTCACTACTTTTGTAAAAGAAAATAATAAAACGATGGTTTGAACAAGTGATAACAGTTTTGCTATGTTCTTCCTAATCCTTCAATTAGTAGAGACTAGAATGTTTGTCAGGTTTGCATAGTAGAGCAGATGGCAATCATTAGTCTCTTTGGAATTCTTCTTAATTGATTTCGAAAGTGTCCATCCAACCTAATCAGAAATTTATAGGATCTGAAGCAAGGTTCAAATTGTTCTTTGGCCCCTCCAAGATATATAGCCACCAGCCGGGGATTGTCAGAGACTAATTGCCTCAACTGTTGAGTCTTATTGTCGTTCTATTTGCCTTCTCTCTCTCTCTCTCTCTCTCTCTCTCTCTCTCTCTCTCTAAACCTTTCATCTTTTAGCTGCGTACTTTTCATCGATAGATGATGGTGTTATTTTAAAGCATTATTTTCTCTCTCTCTCTCTCTCTCTCTCTCTCTCTCTCTCTCTCTCTCTCTCTCCTTTTTTTAGAACAGAATGGAACTCTTTTATTCCTCTCCAATCCCATGAAACATTTCTTGAATAATACAGAACGTCTTCCGTGAAGGAAAGGTGGTCATCAGGTAAGTTGGAATAAAAAAAGAAAGAAAAAAAAAAACAATGATATAGGCCTACTAAGCACTTTTTAAATAGAGTAATTGTAATGAATCCATTCATGATTTGGGCAGAGTCGACCAGAAAATGACAGCCTGCAACTGAAAAAAAAAAAAAAAGTTATTCGAATGGATATTTTGGAAGTGTTGCGACCTCTTGCTTCAAAGCATTCATTTCGTGGATTCTCGTTCTCTTGATTCCGTGACATCTGACATTTGCTATTCACTTGATGAGCGTATTCATGGGTGATGCCGGAGATTATAGGTCACACTGTTAACGCGTGCCATCTCCTGAAAGCCTGTTGCCACGGCATTCAGGAAAATATCATTATCTTTAGATAATTTTGGCCTGACTCCCCAATGAGTGCATTGATGGCATCTATCTCTCGGTATTTATTAAAGCAGATCTCATTATATAAGAAGTATTGTGAAGATTTCTGAATAGGTTATCTAAAAAAAAAAAAAAAATCGAGTGGAATCGTTCGCTTAGTCAAGGATGTCTAACTCGAGTTTGTGTTATTCAAATGAATATGTTTTATATAATATTTGGTTATTTATGACATGGCTAGGAAAATATATCACATATTTCTGCAAGAGAATGTGATATTTTAGAATGTATTAAGGTATAAAGCATCATGATTAATACTACCACTAAAAATTTTGTATCAAGGATGTCATGACGCATAAAAATCAAATCTTGCTCACAAACATACTCTTCAGCAATATCCGTTTATAACCATATATCTTTATGCATTGTCTTCGTGTATTTCATATTCTGACAACCACAGCAGCCCAATTTCAGCTAAAGTGGAATTGTAGTAAATTAAGTTTATTCTTTTTCGTTACAAAGGCTGCAGTTGATTTTCTATATAAATGGGAAATATATGGAATACGTATAGCATAATTAGTAAAATACACAAATACACAGTATGTACATCTATATCTACATATACATATGCATATACATAAACGTGCACATATACATACACATATACATATACATTCACATATTCATATACATTTACATCTACATATACATATACATATACATATACATATACATCTATATCTACATATACATATGCATTTACATATACATGTGCATATACATATACATAAACATCTTCTATATATATATATATATATATATATGTGTGTATATACACACACACACACATATATATATATATATATATATATACATATGTGTGTGTGCATGTATGTGAGAATTCTTGCCATTGGGTATCCATTAATACAAATGTTCTATAGTGTATATATATATTTTTTTTTATGTGTTCGACTTCTTACAGTAATTATTTCATTTGTTCATAACATGACATTTTTCAAAACCCACAGACAGTTGAATACTTTCCTGATATCTTTATGCGTATAAAAATACCTTCATTTCTTTTTTCACAGCTTGGTTGTCAGAATAGGCGCTAAGACTGCCGGGGGTGGGGTGTGGTTCTTTGTCTTTGACCCAGGAAACTGACAGGTCCTGCCAGTTAATAACAACGGACATAGGTTTCGATGAGGATGGTGTAACTGTACGGCTCATAAGTGGTTTGGAAATCCAATATTTGTGAATTCAGAATGGATTGTATTTGCTCGTCAGCAAATGCCATGGTCGGATTTTCTTGGAAAATTAACAGAAATGAAGCTCTATCTAAACACTCACATGAAGCATCAATAAAGAGTGGTTGAAACCTAAGCTTTTTTAGCTTTCCTCTTTTATAACATGTTGAAATAAACAGGATACAAAAAAAAAAAAATTAAAAAAAGTTCTTGTAAAGCTTCATTTTCTTATTTCTCAATTATTCAAAATTAAATCCTGGTTGGTAAGCAAAACTTTATGAGTTCAGTGTTCCAATAAGGAAGGCAGACCATTACAGTTCTAGCAATACAGCGGTAATTGATAAGCTACTAGAGGGGAAGAATAATGGGAAATGAATATTAAACCTTTATACAGAGAGGCATTTTGCAACCAGTTTCAATTTCCGTAGTTCATATATTCCAACGTTTTAACTTTCTATTACAGCGAATGCACCTTTGCCAGAACGCATTGCAGAATGTAATGCCACAATAAAAGTGGTGACATATTACATCCACTAACCCCGATATAACAACTAAGCCTTACATGAGCTTCCCGTCAATAGCGCCATTGTGAAAATCTCCAATTCTCTATATAACGATGATCTCAGCACGGAGAGTGGCTTCCTTCAATTATGGAATCCACCACTAACCTTTAAAGCCCGGGAGCATTAACAATTAGCATGACAATGGCCTCCAGAATGAACGCTTTATGTAATCAGAGCTAGAAGGCCACGAAGACGGTGGTCAAAGACGGCTCCCCAGCAGTAACAGTAATCAGCTCTATCACAGTTGATGATAGAGGTCGACACCCAATAAAAATACTATATCAAATGAATATCATCTAGAATTGTACAGAAAACTCGTTTATTTCTGGAGCTATACCAATCCAACACCGTGTATATATTATCGTCAACCGAAAAAGGTTTCGCTGGCGGTGCGGTGGTCATCAAAATCAATACAGAGTTAACCCGGGCAACTGTAGAAACAACGTCCAAAGTGGACCGACCGCTAATAAACATTACAGCTGAGGTTATAAACAATTTGAAACGTTAGGAAGTCAGACCATTTGTGATGATGAATATTACTAAGATGATTAAAAGAGAGATATTAATTGTATCAAATAATCTAATCTCTAAGAGATTTTGATTCAATAAAAGGAGGGTTTTCAATGCAGAGACCATCTCTTTTGCGATTCCTTAAAAGATGTAAAAAATATTCCATAAATAATTGGAGAAAAGTAATTTTGATCTCTTTGTATAGGCAACTGCATAAACATACACACACGCACATATATATATGTATATATATATATATATATATATATATATTATGTGTATATATATAAAATGTATATAAATTATTATATATAAATGTAAATATAAATATATATATATATAGATAGATAGATAGATAGATAGATAGATATCCATATTTAAATGTATTTGTGTATATAAAAATCTACATATCAGAAAGGCGAACGAAAGTGGATACTTCAACAGTTGGACTATTTATTTTCCGAGCTTTCGGGACATTTCCCATCATCCGAGCTAAAAACATGAACATAAAAACGTGAATAAATAGACAAATTAGGTTAAATCAATGCCATTCAGTTTAAGAGGGAAGAATCAAAACAAATATATCAAAAATAAGCTTAAATCAATAAAATAATAGAAAAAATGCAAAGAGAAAGCAAAGCAAATGACTAGACAAGCAAGCAACTAATTATCGAGAAAAAAATCCAAGACTTTTAACCTGAAAAGACAGGAAGGGTTAAGAATGTATGAGTGATGGTTAGAAGATTAAGCAGGGAAAGTCATTAGGCAATATGTAAAGGAACAGAGGTAGATTGAGAGGTTTAGAGCAGCAGGGGATAGATGTTTGATGAAAAGTGATTTGAGGGTAGGTAAAGAATAGCTGTTGAGTGGTTGTGCTAATATTTTGAAATTGGAATAATTAATAGGTTGCTTGCAAGCATGAGCATGATTACGTATGGAAGAAAATATCTTCCACTGTAGGACCGATTCTCAGACATGTACTTCACCTCCCGTCTGTTTATGGTCTTTCTATGCCAGGCTGTACCCGCAAATTTTCTTAGCTCGTCACTCCATCATCTTCTCTTTCTGCCCCATACTTCTTTTGCAATCTCTAGGGACTGATTCTGTTATTCTTAGTCATACTTATTATATGTCTCGCCTATGTACAATTATTTTTCTTACATGTTAGAATAGTCTTTACTTTAGTTTTCTCTCTTATATATGTTGCTCTCTTTCTGTTTCTTAGTGGTAATACCGTCATTATTCTTAACATAGATCTTCGAGTTGTAACTTTGAGTTGTAACTTTTATTTCTAAA
>NC_090748.1:16879176-16884359 GCF_036898095.1 Palaemon carinicauda | reverse complement strand
TATATATATATATGTATATATATATATATATATATATATATATATATATATATATATATATATATACATACACACACACACACGCACATATATATATATATATATATATATATATATATATATATATATATATATATATATGTATGTATAATCAAATAAACCACAAAGGCTTCTTAATGTCGAAGTATCTCTGCCTCGGGATCAAAGACCGGAGGAGAGATTTTTTTTTTTTTCTATAAGAATTTTAGGTCTGTCGAGGATTCGAATCTTAGCGGAGTCGAAACTAAAGTAACAGTCGACTCCTATACCACAGGACCACAAAGAGAGATGAGAGCTGATTCCGACTCTTCTGTACATTTTTCCGTAAAATTCAGATTTTATTCCTAGTCTCTAAATAAAACCATCTCCCCTTTTACAGCCTGTTGGTGAGGTCATAACACTTCGCTATTTTTATTTATTGAAGTAACTAGCAAATACCTCCTAATTTTACTGATGAATTCGACATTAACAGGTACTTTAGGCTTATTCAAAGTAATAAATATCACGAACAGCCAAGTGTTACAAAATCACCAACAAAACCTAAATTCCACAGGAATCAGTTCTTTTCTGTCGCCGACTGTCTCACCAGTTTCGACTCTGCTAAGGTTCGAATTTTTGCCGCCCAGAGATATTTATCAAAAAATAAATTCTCCAATTAGGTCTTCGATCCAGAGGAAAAGCGAATTCAATATCAAGAGGTATTTATAGTTTTCTTGAATAAAAAGTTAAACAAAAATGTTGTGACAATATTATCATTCATATTTACTATATATATATATATATATATATATATATATATATATATATATATATATATATATATATATGTGTGTGTGTGTGTGTGTGTGTGTGTGTATGTTTATATTCATATGCATATACACACAAATTATATATCCATCTATATATGTAAACATGTGTATATACATACAAACTAGGGTATATACGTATATCTGACACCCATTTTTGGACCAGACAACTACTGTATAGTAATATTAAGTAGCACAAAAGTTGATATACTTGTCCATAAGAACATTGGCTATAATTAATGGTAATGGTAATGCCACCAAAGGCGGAGGGTATCATACATCATCTACTGCTGATCACCATCCAGTGAAAGGAGAGTTTTTCATTGATGATTATTATTCATTGAATCAGGGGAGTACACAAAAATGTAATACATAGCTTCGTTATTATTTACTCTTCCTCATTGATTGAATCATAGGTTTCATGATGAGTTGTATTTCCTGTAGTTATAGCACAAAGTTTTTTATAGTTTATATAGGAGATATTTATTTCAAAGATGTTACTCTCCCTAAAATATTTTATTTTTCCTTGTTTCCTTTCCTCATTGGGCTATTTTCTCAGTTGGCGCCGCTGGGCTTATAGCATCTTACTTTTCCAACAAGCGTTGTAGCTTAGCAAGTAATAATAATAATAATAATGATAATAATAATAATAATAATAATAATAATAATAATAATAATAATAATAATAATAATAATTCCTGCTTTGATATGATTTTCCCAATAAATTAGTTATTAATAACTTTTTTACTCACCATGTGTGCGTCTCTCTCTCTCTCTCTCTCTCTCTCTCTCTCTCTCTCTCTCTTTATATATAAATATATATATATATATATATATATATATATATATATATATATATATATATATTTTATATATATGTATATATATATATGCATATATATAATTTCTATTTCTATATATGTATATATACATAATATATATATATATATATATATATATATATATATATATATATGTATACATATATATATATATAGATATATATATATATATATATATATATACATGTGTGTGTTTAAATAAATACATATACTTATATATATATATATATATATATATATATATATATATATATATATATATATATATATATATATATATATATATATATATATATATATAAACATACTGTTTATATATATATGAGTATATATATCTATATTTACATACGTATACATTTATATATATATATATATATATATATATATATATATATATATATATATATATATATATATATATATATATATATATATATATATATGTATGTATAAATGTATACATATATATATATATATATATATATATATATATAATATGAATTTAAATACTTATATATATAAATATACTGTATATATATATATATATATATATATATATATATATATATATATATGCGTGTGTGTATATGTACATATAAATTTTAAATACTTATATATATAAAAATACTGTATATATATATATATATATATATATATATATATATATATATATATATATATACGCTGCTCTCAAAACAAAGTGGCATATATTAAGATTTCAAATTTTTCCGGTGAGCGATGGAGGTTTTTCTTCAAATATTTTCATTTACTAACATTAGCAGTAATGGTATTTTGATGCTGCTAACCTAGACAAATAGATAATAAATTCGATATTTTTATATTATACAAAATTTTCAGAATGCAATTTTAGGGCGTTTCCGTAGTCTTACAATTGATGCGGCCATTTGCCATGTGAAAAAATAATAATGGTTTTACGGTTGTAGGTTTTTTTTTTTTTTATTTTTTAGCAGGCACCAGCTACCCTAAGAGATACTACCGCCGGAGAATTATTTTGTCCTTTGATTGGCAAGACAGTACTACATTGGATCCCTTACTCTGGTTACGGCTCATTTCATCTTTGCCAATGCATGCACAGAATAGTGTGGACTATTTTTTACACATTTTCCTCTTTTCGTATGCACTTGATAACACTGAAATTGCCAAACAATTCTTTTTTCTCTCATGAGGTTAACTACTGTACTGAAATTGTTCAGTAGCTACCGTCCTCTTGGTACGGGTAGAAGAAACTCTTTAGCAATGGTAGGCAGCTCTTCTAAGAGAGGGAAACTCCAAAATCAAACCATTGATCTCTAGTCTTTGGTAGTGTCATAACCTCTGTACCATGGTCTATCACGGTCTTGGGTTAGAGATCTCTTTCTTGAGGGTACACTCGGGCACGCTATTCTCTCTTGCTTCTCTTCCTCTTGTTATATTATAGTTTTTATTCTCTTGTTATTTACAATTTTTTTTATAGTTTATAAATTAAAGATTTATTTAAATGTTATCATTGTTCTTAATTTTCTTTCCTAGTTTTTCCTAATTTCCTTTCCTCACTGGCCTATTTTCCCTGTTGGAGCCTTTGGGCTTATAGCATCCTGCTTTTCCAACTAGGGTTGTAGCTTAGCAAATAATAATGATAATAATAATAATAATAAGACTTGCTCCCTCCGCCAAGGAGGTTATGTTTTCGAGTAGGTTTACTTATTTATTTTATTGATTTATTTGTGTGTTTCTGTGGACAGGTTTACGTTAAAAAAAAATCAACAGATTTTGAAAAAATTTACATTATAGATAGATCTTAGGTCATGGACGACTCCAAATTGAATTTTGGAGATGATCCGGATCCGATTCCGAGTTATAGACCCTGATTTGCATTTTTAACAATTGTAAAGATTACGTTAAAACAAATTGACGGATATTTACAAAGTTTTCACTATAGATAGATCTTAGGTAATGGACGATTCCAATAAATTTTGGAGATGATCCAAACCCGGATCCGGATTCTAGATACGGATTTGCATTTTCACAATTTCAAAGATTGCGTCAAAACAAATTTGCTCATTCGATTTTCACCAAACAATGGATAGATATTATGCATCGGAAGAAACCATGAAATTTTGAATTACACCATCTACTGTACAGTCAACATATGAAAAGTGGGAGGCAATATCCTTATACTTTAGTGAACTGTTGGCAATATACTGTATATTGACGGAGGTCTGAAATCTCTGATTGCTCTTATCAGGTCAATAGTAAATTCCGCCATTATCCTATAACTAGGATAATAAATAAATCATAATGAGACAAAGAAAACACTAATTAATATAATAATGTTAAAACATGTCACCATTAATGTGATCAAGAAAATTAATAAAACTGAACCAAATTTTAATCTTTCATAAATCCATGACGGTCACTAGTCATTCTGTTACTAGCATTATTCAATAAAGGGTAATATCATTAATTCTACTTTATGCAGAAAAAAAGTTTATAATGTCATTTAAAAAAAAAAATGCTTCGAAAAACATATTGAAAAATTAGCTGACATTAAGTTTTCTTATTCCTTTGAGACTAGCGATTAAAGAACAATTCTTTTGCAGACCGTGAGTTTTTATACTCAGCAGTATAAAAAGTTAGCTGATTAGGCCTACTTAGTTTCAAACTAATACACAATTCCTCTTTGGAGCTAACAATATCATAACCTAAGAAATATTTAATACAATGATACATTTTTCGTATTTTCACTGAATGTGAAAAATGAAGTATTCCTTTTTTGGCTGGTTTTGATAAAGAAGACTAACCTTTAAATCATGTTCAAAGGGTTGTGTTATAATAATACAGAACAGTATTTGCTAATCTTCCTTTAAAAATGAGACTCCACTTTGGAGAAAAAGAAAAATCATAAAAATAATCGCCCCTTCCATATCCCACTTTGTCTCAATGTGGCAAAGAATTGCATATTCTTAACGTATTCCAATAATTTAATAGCTAGAAAACATCTACATAAAAGGACAGTAAGTTTTCATATTTGTTTTTGGCAGTTTGGCGCTTATGAATATAGCTTATGAAGCCCATTGATGTTACCAAAGTCTAATGCTATACTGTGAATGCCATTGCCTCAGCGTTAGAGACCTGTGTCACTTGCTAGTGGCTGGCTTTGAAGAACATACTGTTTGCCTCTGTTGTCTTAACCATTATCTCTTGTCATTTTCGTCCAGCTTACAATCAATGAGTGCATGAGTATGAGGCGCGTGTTCGATATAAGTAGTTTCTTCTTTCTTGCTAGTTTAGAAACGGGGACAAGATTTGAGGGGACATACATATCTACAGCATTGTATAATGCTGTTTTACTTGCACAACGAGCAGAGTTCCCTCATTTTGGCTATGATAAAGCTCAAAATAAAGCAATGAAATCTTTTCAACGGAGACCTCTAATATGCTGACGTACTGTAATACCATTGGTGCCATGGCTTATTTCTTGTTTTATTCAGTATAT
>NC_090748.1:16871676-16874176 GCF_036898095.1 Palaemon carinicauda | reverse complement strand
TGATCGTTTGACGTGAGGATTATATTCGTTGACTGCAAAAAACTGAAAAAAAAAAATAATGCATTGATATACACGGTGTTTTATATACAGTCATACTCGTATAAAAGTAGTATTAAAAGTCGTACAACACTATCTTACTTATTTCGTTATGTTTAATACTTCTTTTCTTTTTCATATTTGTTTATATATTCTTTTCCCACAAAAGCTAAATATTTTCAATAAAGGTTGTATATAACATCAAAACTCTCTTAAGTTTATTCTGTATCACTTTATGATCATTATCATGAGAGCCGATGCTATTTGACTTCTGTAACTAAGATATGCATATAACCTGTTTATACTACTGAAACCTGAATTTTTCGTCTCATATGCATCCCTCTATAGGCTTTTCTCTTGACCTATCTCCTTCCATTACTGAATTATTTACACATTACACTTGTGCAAATATCATCAAAATGTTCTGATCCTGCGTTTCACATACGCGAACTTTTCAGTACTTATTCTACGTGTATCAACCTCCGTCGCCTAATCAATTCTTCTCCTACCTCATTCAAATTGCAAACTTTCATTCCACACAGCTTAAACTAATTATTCTATCAAGCTTCAGAATCTTTATCATGGTTTCTACAAGCAATTTAATAATATTTAAAATTGTATATATTTATTTATTTACTAACTTCTTTGAAAAAAAAAAAAAAATCAAACATTGGCTAGGTTATGTAAAATTTGGAAATCGTATCACCTAAAATTACATATAAAAATCACACTATATATCAGTTTAGTGAGATCAGTGTGACTGTATGGACATGAGTCATGGTATTACAATGAAACAATTTCCTTTAGATTTAGAAGATTTGAGCAAAAAGCCCTCAGAAGGATATTGGGACTTATATATATTTATATATATATATATATATATATATATATATATATATATATATATATATATATATATATATATATATATATATACACACACATATATATATATATATATATATATATATATATATATATACACACACACATATATATATATATATATATAGATTAAGCTAAAGACCGTATTTTAGGAAGCTAACAAATGTCAGGGGTACAAATATTGTTCAGTTTTTCAGTGTCGTGTATATTCTAAATGCTATTATTTCATAATGTTATGATCACTGAAATGACATTGGCTTTAACTCTCATGGACTCTATTATTATTATTATTATTACTATTATTATTATTATTATTATTCCAAAGATACCATCCTTCATATCAACTACAGGGCATCATTCTATTTTGAAAGAGCCAACAACACGTTAGACGTGGTGGTTTCGAGCGTGGTTTTTCCATTCATCAGCACACCTTTTTATGTGTTGTCTTCCACATTTCAGGAGACTCAAAATAGTCGATCTATTGCGTAACCCAAAGTGGGTTCTAATTGGTGTCTTCCGGGTTCTTTCGACTGATATTCCTCGTTTTCTGAGAATCCTCTTCCCATATAAACAACTTTCTAGGTACATTAACCCCTGGGCACTTCCTCCGTTGAGGAAGACAACGGATATTCCAAAATAAAAAAAGTTTCTCTTAGCCCCTGAGGATTCTACACTCTGAACAGTTTGTTTTTTCACTGCGTGATGAGTTTTAAATGAAACCGGGAAATGTTATTATACACTTTACATTACTCGTTTGGTCTATGCAACATGTTATTTTTTAATATAGTTGACAATAAGTTTATTGCTATACTAACAGGTGGTTGTAATCATATTTCGTCGTAGAACATTGTTTCTATGTATACAATTGTTAATTGACTCTCTCTCTCTCTCTCTCTCTCTCTCTCTCTCTCTCTCTCTCTCTCTCTCTCTCTCTCTCTCTCTTAATACTACCAGAAAAGTGTACTTGTAAAAATCTCTATTTCTCCCTTGTTCTTTTAATAAAAACAATTGAGAAATGATTTATTATACAGATAAGTAATGTATCATTCACACACACACACACACACACACACATATATATATATATATATATATATATATATATATATATATATATATATATATATATATATATATAAATGTATACCCATGTTTCATATCATACTAGTTCCTCAATACCCTTTTTGTACTTAAACATAAACCTTCCTGCATTTTCTTTACATTGTAGACTATTCAAACTCTCTCTCTCTCTCTCTCTCTCTCTCTCTCTCTCTCTCTCTCTCTCTCTCTCTCTCTCTCTCTCTCTCAGCAACATCCAAGAGGCCGTTACTTCACGTTCCCTTGAACGTGGCTCTAATAGTCCTTCAGAGTCATCTTTTGATGAACTCTTATGTTTTGGGTAAAACCTTCTCCCCTACTCTTTACAGGTATCTCATTAAGCTTTCAGGGTTTCTACGTTGAAAAAAAAAGTCACGGAAAAGAAATTCTATAGTGTAATTACTGTCCACGGAGTTTTCATGTTAAAGAATACCCAAGGTACCATTAAATTCTTTATTCTGTAGACATGTGAAATCAAAGG
>NC_090748.1:16854176-16866676 GCF_036898095.1 Palaemon carinicauda | reverse complement strand
TGTTGTTATTCAGGCATAATTACTCTCAACACCTTATTTACTTGTACGTTTTTGCAAGGCGACCTCAATCGAAATTTTTTTTTTACTAAATTAATACATGAATCAAATTAGCTCAAAAACTATAATCTAACAAAATGAAATAATAAAATGGAGAACACATGAGCCATATGTATTTTTTTTCTTTTCTTTTTATCTAAAACATACTTCAAATATGGTGTAAAACACGTGCAGCAAGCAAGGCACATACAAATAAAGAAGTATGCCCTCTTTATATTTTCTTTCATGCTACGACCACCATCTGCTTCCATGGCAAAAAGTTGTTGATTTTAAAATGTTATTTTCAATTCTTGTATTAATTCCGTTACATAGTCAATTTTTATGCAACTGTCAACCTTGTTGATAAAAGCCATTGAATGTATGCATGCAATTGTCAACCTTATGTGACCGCTTAGATTCCTCTGAATGCCTGTGTTGTCACTTATTGAAGTTAGTTGAATGAACCCCCGCCTTTTAGAAAGGCCTCCAGTGCTACCATCCCATTAAAGACCTTCCACCTCACTGCTTCGTCTTCCATATCCTCGGATGATGTCTACCACCGACCCCGACTCATGTGTCCATGTTGCCACTATGACACTCCTGCCCTTCGCCAACAGAAATAGGTTCCACAATTAGGGGGTGACCCATTCAAGCAACAACATCCTCGCTGTGATCCCTAACGATTCCTTTCCAGATATCTCCAAATGACTTTGGAAGCAAGGGATGGCCCCAGATAGTATGATGTACTCAAATCATACCTCCTGGAGCAGTACTTGCCAGTGCAAGCCACTCATGTAGCCAAGAATTTTCAGCTATTGCTCACTTTCAGCCTGCTGAAGATGGTTCTCCTAGTGAACTGAACCTTCTTTGGGTGCAACGCCTGCTGTATCCTGTGCAAGCTACCCTTCCTGATGTCAACACTTTGCCCATGAAAGCCCTGACCATAAGAGTCAATGCCTTTAGGAACAGCCACTTCTCCACCATCAAGAACTCAATCAACAACTCCACTCCTGATTAAGGGGACAACTATACAATGACTACTGAATACTGTAGGACATCGACACCCACCCTATGACATGCCTGGGCAGTGACAAAGGAAATTTCCTTGACTACCTGCAGCAAAATGGTACAACAAATTTACCTTTAATACCAAGGAAATGGCATTCCTGGGTCATTGCATCATTCCTGAGAGTGTTCACGCTCTTCCCGAGAAGGTATCACCAGTACAAAAGATTCCCACACTATTAACCATCAAAACATTGCAGAAGCACTTTGTCATGGTGAACTATTATCACTGGTTCTTGACACCCATCACTGCCACTCTTGCCCCTCTCTACAGCTTTCTCATGGTAAGCCCAAAACTCTGATGTTTGGGTCCGTCTAGGAGGTAGCCTTCTCCAATCCAAACAAAACCCTATTAACCACTACTGCACTCACCTTTCCCATGCCAACTGCACCTATCCCATTCTCCACCCATGCCAATGGCATCACTGTATGGGTAGTACTCGAACAAATGATCACTGGATTGCCACTCCCATTGGCCTTCATCAAGCGAAAACTCTCTAAGGAGGAATCCAGATACTCTACCTTTCAGTGCTTCTTAGACGGCACATCATTCGTCATTTCCACAGACCACATACCCCTTGTGCAAGCCTTCACTAGAAATTGCAATACCTGATCCACCTGACAATACTGACATCATTCTGCCTTTTCTAAATACAGCTTTAGCATTCAACACGTCCCTAGTAAGCTGAATTCTAGCACCAGCACCCTCTCGAGAAACACACAGGCCGCCGTCCAACTGGGAATGGATTACAAGGTATTGGTAGAAGCCCAACAAAAGGAACTTAAACACCAAAACTGCAGGACATCCTGCACATCTCTTCATTGGGAAGACATCGCACACTATGACTCCAATGCCACCCTCCTCTGTGATATCAGTACAGGTAGGCCATCCATGGATACCTGCCTCCATGCGCCAACAGGTGTATCAATTGATCCTAAGGCCTCTTATACCCCTTACACTGATTTACTCCACAGTTACTGAAGTCGAGGTTCATACGGCATTGCATTACTAAAGTGTATTGACAAGCAACTTCAGTTGTGGGTACTTTTTAATCCCAGCATAGTTTTATCAACATTCATATTCACATGATTGGCCTTCTACCCATGTCACAAGAATATTGTCACCTTTTCTCTTTCATTTATCGCTCCACTCACTGACCTGAAGCCATCCCCACGCAAGATGCAGCATCCCCCTCATGTACTTGCAAGGTTTACTTTCTTGATGGATAGTAAGATTCTACATTCCAGTGAATACTACTTCCGACATGGGTACCACTTTCACCTTTTAATTGCGGACATCAATAGGGCATCTTCTCAGTATCACCCTGCTTTAGATTACCTCTTACAACCATTCAGACAACGTAGTGGTGGAAGGTTTCCAGTGTACCCTCAAAGCAACTTTGATGTCTGGCTGTACCGACTCCAGCTGGTTTCCACAACTTCCCTGGGTCATCTTCAGACTGAGGCTCAATCACAAGGACGCCATGGATGTCTCTGAAGCTGAAATAGTAAATGATGAACTGTTAGTTGTTCCTGTGGAATTTTTTTTCATCCACCACTTCATCATGGGATATCTAGCACCTATGTCACGTTGTATGTAATAAGTCATGCTGACAAGCCTGCATCAAAGCTGCAAATACTGAAAGACCTACACACAGTAGCACAATCTTAATGTGAACCGACCTTGGAAAGCTACTGCTTATGCCCTCATATACAGGCCCATCTCTTGCCATCTTTCTTACTCCGAAAGATTTACTCCTCGACATCCATATAACCTACGTATTTCCATCAAGATGACCTACCAACAACATGACTCTCTAGGGCAGTTTTAACGGTCATTCATTAATGGCAAAGGAGAGCAACAGCAACATGTCATAGCAGGACAAGACCTTAGAGACTGCCTATATATACATAATTATGATCAGTGCCCGAGCCCCTCTCCACCAAAGCTAAGAGAAGGGAGGGACAGATGATAGCTTAGCGGTTGAAGAACATACAAGAAACTATTGAGCTTGAGTGTATCTTGAACCCCAGTCCAGCAGATCGCCAATTACGGCCGCTTCCAATAGGTTACCACAAACTGTTTTTTTGTACATTTCTGCTTCATGGGGTGAGGAGCTTTGCAATTCATTTGCAGCAAGCAATGCACATACAATTAAAGTAGTATGCCTTCTACATTTTCTTCTGCGCTGCAACTGTTAATTTATTCCATGGAAAAAAAAACAGTAGAATTTAACACGTCAAGTCCAACTTTATCATCATTGCCGTTATTTTAATTACAGTTTTTATGCCAAGATCAACCTTATTGACAAAAGCCATTAAATATTCTCGTATATAACCCCTTGGGTTCCCACTAATACTTGTGTTTTCGCTCGATGAAGTAAGTTGTATGTGGACTCACCTTTTGTTAATGCCTCCATTACTCCATTCACAATGGAATTACTGTAAGAAAGAGAACACGCCACTGTAAGTGAATATAAGTTTTCTCAAATTTATCTTTTGTATAGTTGTTTCAATGTTTCATCTCCCGTGATTCACAGGCCCTTGACTTCGTACAGTTGCTTCACGAGTTATGCCTTTTCTCGGGCCCTTTTCCAGACTACTATCGTCTTTCAAGGCATTTCTTTATGTCCATCTTTTTTAGGAAATGAGGTCTCCATCGATTGATGACCCTCATATCTTGCAGCATTATTTTCTAGCTCGTCATGGATCCCATTCTTCCTCTCAATGATTGTTAGTTCTATCATTAATCTCTTCTGGAAATTTTAAGGTAACTATATTATGAAAGTTGTTTGAAGAAATGTAATCTGATTTGTGATATCTTATTAAGTTTATTACTTTTCTTAATTTCTAATTCCTGACGGATTAATATTCGTTTTGATTGTGCATTATTTTTATGTTGGAATTCATTATCTACTTTTACCTAGATTTTATTTCATCAATCGTCTAAGTTTAGCTTAAGCATCCCCCACTGATACCCATTTAGTTTCAGAAACATATTTTTTTCCTTCTTTATTATATAAAACAAGTTTTACATTTCATTTAAGTGTTTCCTAAAATACTCCCCATATATATATATATATATATATATGTATATATATATATAAATATATATATATATATATATATGTATTTATAAATATATATATATATATATCTATATATATGCTTATATATATTATATAATATGTATATAATGTATATGTGGTCTATAATATCTATATTTATATATATGTATATATATATATATATATATATGTATATATATATATATATATATATGCTTATATATTATATAATATGTATATAATGTATATGTGGTCCATAATTATATATATATATATATATATATACATATATATATACATATATATTTTCATCTATTTGTTTATATGTATATATATATATATGTATATATATGCATATATATAATACATAATGTATATAATTTATATGTGGTGACTATAATATATATATCTATGCTATATATATATATGTATATATATATATATATATATATACTGTATATGTATATGTATATATATATATATATATATATGAATAATATATATATATATATATATATACATATATATATATATATATATATATTCGTCTATTTTATCAATACATTATAACACTTCATTTCCCTGCCGGTTACCCTTCCCTTCTTTCATCAATATTTCTGTTAGTAGTGTCTCTATATTACTATTTTTTCCGTCAATCGCGTCCCCCTTTTCACGTCCCTCCTGCTCTTCATTTAACGTCAGCCTTTTTCTCAAGGGCATGTGACCGTGGACTCTGAACCTCGTTAAGAAAGCATTATCTTACCAAGGTGGAGTATTTTTACACCCTTGGGCCCAGGCGACTAAAGTTCGCGGAAAAAAAAAAAAGATAGGTAATGCCACCTGTCAGCCCACTTTTTGCGACTAGCTTAGTGTTTGTATATCTTAATGTTATTCCCGTCTCATATTCTTTGACTGTTGTTACAAGAATGTTTTCTTTTTCTCCTACATTGGTATTATTTTTTTTCATTATTTTCTAGTGTTAATCATTTCCTTCTTATGGAATTCTATGATTCTTGCATATTTATTCTGACTTTTATTATGAAATATAACTGTCATTAGAAATGTGTTCACAACTTTAGTAAGGTAAAATGTGGAATGTTTAAATAAGGTACCCTCTGCTGCTCTAGTTGTTGCGAAATATAATCTTTGCATCAGATTCATTCTGACTAGAAATAGATAGAATATCTTTTTAGATAAGAGCCATCTCTTACTGACCGAAATCATTAAATATTTTGATAATTCAGTATCTTTGATTAAGAAAGTTGTGGCTTTAGCTACTGGGTAGAAGTTGAATTATCTTTACATCATTTCCTTTGCATAATTTGTCCGATTAATCCCAATGTTATAAAACATACCTTAGAATTTAATCGTCGTCATCTTTTTGCATTTCGTTTTTTCTTTTGTTTTCTCAATATATTTCAATTACATTTTACGCTCTCTGTTTTTCGAAAACATTTGACATGATTGCTGTTTTTTCTCTTTTTTTTACGAGTATTGTTTTTATATTTCTTTATATTGCCAAGTAATGAGGGATTTCTTTTGTTGTTTTGAATAATTTCCGCGGTTTATTTTTCTATGATTTTTTATAATAATCTGCACACTGATTTTATTGTAATATTACTACAGCCTTCTCTAGTTTCTTTACGTTTGGTTTCTCATCATTTTTTTTCAGGATTTTTTAATGGTTATATGTCTGATAAACTGTTCATTCTTCTAATTTTTTTTTTTTTCAATTCAAAATATTTTATACAGGTTAATAATCATAATATGTTATTATAAGTTAAAAAAGGGAATGTTTGTTCGCTTTATAGATTTTCCTTTTACCTGACAATATTTCGTCATAAATTCTTATGGAATTCTAACAAGTGTTTTTATTTTCTATCTAATTAAGGATCAATAGATATTACAATAATGCAGTGAGGAAACTATTGTGAACTATAAAAGAAATTAAAATAGCACAGGCAAAGTCATTCTCGGCACTTTGCATGATTCAATAATTTTATCAAATTAATCAATGATTCATTTTGCATAAATTTTATTATAATCTTTACAGTTCTCGAGTGACCTACAAGAAGGATTTTGCAACTGGTATATATATATATATATATACATATACAGTATATATGTGTATATATATATATATATATACATATACAGTATATATATATATATATATATGTGTGTGTGTGTGTGTGTGCGCGCGCGCTTGATACCACGCAGATTAACATTCTAAGTCCTTTGCCGTTTCATGACCTCATTCGAGAAAAGCTTTCTAGTAATTGAAATAAGATAATACCTTATAGATATGATGCGACACTTGGTGCTTTTCATCCTGGCCACCTGAAGCAGAGTAAACTAACTGGGAGAATTAAAGAAAACCTTAATTAATCACTCGGAATAATTTTGGCCCAAAGATTGGTTTTCAGTAGTTTATTAGTCTTCAGCTTTAAATTTATATATTCAGAAGCCGTAGTGATATTTCACCTAATCGGTCATGCAGAATTTGACCATATCCCATATGGTGATCATGAGTTATTGTTTATCCATTGATAATTCTGTTGTTTGGTGTCAGTTTTCCAAGGACATGGCCAAAGAGGAGGTCTCCTTCGAGGTTCTTCGGTACCGATGCTTGCTAATTATGAGAGAATCTCTTATTGTCTCCTCTTGCAATTAAAAATGGCATGCTCTCTTGGCTTATCTTATCCCAGCTTTTGCAGTTTTTGGTTGTGGCTTATCCATTTTGTATTGTTGTTCTCTCTCTCTCTCTCTCTCTCTCTCTCTCTATATATATATATATATGTATATATATTTATATATATATATATATATATGCATATATATATATATATATGCATATATATACATATATATATGCAGATATATATATATATATATATATATATATATATATATATATGCATATATATATACATATATATATGCAGATATATATATATATATATATATATATTCATATATATATATATATATATCTATATATATATATATATATTCATATATATATATATATATAGGCTTCTATTTAATTTTCCCGGCACATTTATATCTGGGATTTTGTTGCATTATTAGACATTAGTCCATCTTCACCCACATTATATTTCAAATATATTTGGTATAGTTTTACAAAAAAAAAATTTCTCCAAAAGTTTATTTTTTTCTTTACCATACAAAATTTGACAATAGGTCTGTGTAACGGTCTTTCGGCTCCAACTTCATTTACTGTTTATCCTTCAACTCTACATCCATTCCTACTTCCTCTCTTCCAACTTGCTGCCTAACTATATAATTTATCCTTCATATTGTATCTGCGAGTTTTCCTCTGTAGCACATGATCGCTAAATAGCGTTCCAACTCTCAGCGTCGGGGTTCCTGGTCCAAATCCATAAATTTAATACACACCTCGCCACCTTCAGGGCTTCTGGCCCAAATCCATACATCCATACCCCAGTGTCTTGGATCCTGGCTCAAATCCATAAATTCAGCACACATCTCACTACTGTTGGGGCTTTTGGCCTAAATCCAAATATCCAAAACCCCAAGAGTCGTGCCTCCTGGACCAAATCCATATATTCAAACACCCCAGTGTCAGGGCTCCGGATCCAAAACCATAAATTCAATACCCTACCCCCAAGTCAGTGTTCCTAGCTCAAATCCATATATCCAAGCTCCCCAGTGTCGGAGCTCCTGCACAAATCGATAAATTCGACACACCCAACCCCGCTGTGTCGGGGATCCTGTCTAGAATCGATAAACTCTAGACTCCTTATTGCCGCCGTTTCTGGCCCAAATCCATATATCCAAAGTTACCAGTTTTAGGGCTCCAGGTTCAAATCCAGATATCCAAACTCCCATGTCGGGGCTCGTGGCTAAAGTCTATAAATTCACCCCCCCCCCCCACAAAGTATCAAGGTTCCTGGCCCAAATTCAGACATTCATACTCCCCAGTGTCAGCACTCCTGGCACAAATCGATGAATTGAACCTACCTCCCAGCAACGAAGTATTGAGGTTCCTGGCCAAAATCCATATATCCAGACTCCCAGCGTTTGGGCATCAGGCCAAAATCCATATATCCAAACACTCCCGTGTCGGAGCGCCTAGACCAAATCCATAAATTCAACTACACCCCAATCCTGTGTCGGAGCGCCTAGCCCAAATCCATAAATTCAACTACACCCCACTCCCTATGTCGGGGCCCCCTGGGCCCAATCAATATAAACATATTTATATCTACATATATATATATATATATATATATAAATATATATATATATATATATATATACATATCCGAACTCCTCAGTGTTGGGGCTGTTACGTTTCCCGTTGCCTACTCATACACCGAATAGTCTGTCCTATTCTTTACAGATTCTCCTCTGTCCTCATACAACTGACAACACTGAGATTACCAAACAATTCTTCTCCACTCAAGGGGTTAATTACTGCACTGTATTGTTCAGTGGCTACTCTCCTCTTTGTAATGGTAGAAGAGACTCTTTAGCTATGGTAAGCAGCTCTTCTCCCATTCTCCCTCTAACCCTACTGGGGCTCCTGTCCTAAGTCCAGTTATCCAAACTCATCAGTGTCGGGCCTTCTGGCCCAAATCTTTAAATTCAACAAACTCCCAACCAGTCTTGGGAATCTTGGCCCAAATCCATAAATTCCAATCCGCTCCCTGCAGTATTGGAACTTTTGGCCCAAATCCTTATATCCAAAACCCAAGTCCTGGGGCTTCTGGATCAAATCCATATATTCATACACCCGTGTCAGGGTTCTTGGCTCAAAACCATAAATTTAACACCAACTCCCTATGTCGCTGCACTGGATCCATATCAATATATCCAAACACTCCTGTCAGCGCTCCTGTTGCAAATCAATAAATTCGACAGCCCCAGCTCCACAGTGTTATGGCTCCTAGCACAATCCATAAATTTCAGACGTCTGGTGTCAGCATTCCTGGACCAGATACATATATGTAAACTTCCCAGAGTTAAGGCTTCTGGCCTAAATCCTTAAATTCAACAACCCCTCTCCAGCCCTGGGAGTGTTTGAGGTTCTGTTTCAAATCCCAATATCCAGACTCTTCAGTGGCAGGGCTTCTGGTCCAAATCCATGAATTCAACTCCTCCCCCTACTGTCGGTGCTTCTCGCCCAGATTCATATATCCAAATTCCCCCGTGTTGTGGCACCTGGCACAAATCCATAAATTCAATCACCCCAGTGGCGCGGCTCCAAGTACAAATCCATAATTTCAATTGCCCCAGTCTCGGGGGTGCAAGGACAAATCCATAAATTCAATTGCCCCAGTCTCAGGGCTCCAAGCACAAATCCATTAATTCAATTGCCCCAGTGTCGGGGCTGCAAGCACATATCCGTAAATTCAATCGCCCCAGTCTCAGGGCTCCAAGCACAAATCCATAAATTCAATCGCCCCAGTCTCAGGCTCCAAGCATAAATCCATAAATTCTATCACCCAAGTGTTGGGGCTCCAAGAACAAATCCATAAATTCAATTGCCCCAGTGTCAGGCCTCCAAGCACAAATCCATAAGTTCAATGGCCCAAGTGTCGGGGGTCCAACAACAATCCATAAATTCAATCGTCCCAGTGTCGGGGCTCTAAGCCCAAATCCATAAATTCAATCGCCATAGTATCAGGGCTCCAAGCACAAACCCATAAATTCAATTGCCACAGTGTCGGGGCTCCAAGCACGAATCCATAAATTCAAATGCCCCAGTCTCGGGGCTCCAAAACACAAATCCATAAATTCAATCACCCCAGTGTCGGGGCTCCAAGCACGAATCCATAAATTCAATTGCCCCAGTCTCGGGGCTCCAAGCACAAATCCATAAATTCAATCACCCCAGTGTCGGGGCTCCAAGCACGAATCCATAAATTCAATTGCCCCAGTCTCGGGGCTCCAAGCACAAATCCATAAATTCAATCACCCCAGTGCCGGGGCTCCAAGCACGAATCCATAAATTCAATTGCCCAAGTCTCGGGGCTCTAAGCACAAATCCATAAATTCTATTGCCTTAATGTCGGGGCTCCAAGCACAAATCCATAAATTCAATCACCATAGTGTTGTGGCTCTAAGCACAAAACCATAAATTCAATCTCCCCAGTGTCGGGGCTCCCATCACAAATCCATAAATTCAATCACCCCAGTGTCGGGACTCCAAGCACGAATCCATAAATTCAATTGCCCAAGTCTCGGGGCTCTAAGCACAAATCCATAAATTCTATTGCCTCAATGTCGGGGCTCCAAGCACAAATCCATAAATTCAATCACCATAGTGTTGTGGCTCTAAGCACAAAACCATAAATTCAATCTCCCCAGTGTCGGGGCTCCAATCACAAATCCGTAAATTCAATCACCCCAGTGCCGGGGCTCCAAGCACGAATCCATAAATTCAATTGCCCAAGTCTCGGGGCTCTAAGCACAAATCCATAAATTCTATTGCCTCAATGTCGGGGCTCCAAGCACAAATCCATAAATTCAATCACCATAGTGTTGTGGCTCTAAGCACAAAACCATAAATTCAATCTCCCCAGTGTCGGGGCTCCAATCACAAATCCATAAATTCAATCACCCCAGTGTCAAGGCTCTAAGCACAAAACAATAAATTCAATCTCCCCAGTGTCGGGGCTCCAATCACAAATCCATAAATTCAATCACCCCAGTGTCAAGGCTCTAAGCACAAATCCATAAATTCAATCGCCCCAGTGTCGGGGCTCCAATCACAAATCCATAAATTCAATCACCCCAGTGTCAAGGCTCTAAGCACAAAACCATGAATTCAATCTCCCCAGTGTCGGGGCTCCAATGACCAATCCATAAATTCAATCACCCCAGTGTCAAGGCTCTAAGCACAAAACCATAAATTCAATCTCCCCAGTGTCGGGGCTCCAATCACAAATCCATAAATTCTATTGCCTCAATGTCGGGGCTCCAAGCACAAATCCATAAATTCAATCACCATAGTGTTGTGGCTCTAAGCACAAAACCATAAATTCAATCTCCCCAGTGTCGGGGCTCCAATCACAAATCCATAAATTCAATCGCCCCAGTGTCGGGGCTCCAATCACAAATCCATAAATTCAATCGCCCCAGTGTCGGGGCTCCAATCACAAATCCATAAATTCAATCGCCCCAGTGTCGGGGCTCCAATCACAAATCCATAAATTCAATCGCCCCAGTGTCGGGGCTCCAATCATAAATCCATAAATTCAATCGCCCCAGTGTCGGGGCTCCAATCACAAATCCATAAATTCAATCACCCCAGTGTCAAGGCTCTAAGCACAAAACCATAAATTCAATCTCCCCAGTGTCGGGGCTCCAATCACAAATCCATAAATTCAATCACCCCAGTGTCAAGGCTCTAAGCACAAATCCATAAATTCAATCACCATAGTGTTGTGGCTCTAAGCACAAAACCATAAATTAAATCTCCCCAGTGTCGGGGCTCCAATCACAAATCCATAAATTCAATCGCCCTAGTGTCGGGGCTCCAATCACAAATCCATAAATTCAATCACCCTAGTGTCGGGGCTCCAATCACAAATCCATAAATTCAATCGCCCCAGTGTTGGGGCTCCAATCACAAATCCATAAATTCAATCGCCCCAGTGTCGGGGCTCCAATCACAAATCCATAAATTCAATCGCCCCAGTGTCGGGGCTCCAATCACAAATCCATAAATTCAATCACCCCAGTGTCGGGGCTCCAATCACAAATCCATAAATTCAATCGCCCCAGTGTCGGGGCTCCAATCACAAATCCATAAATTCAATCACCCCAGTGTCAAGGCTCTAAGCACAAAACCATAAATTCAATCTCCCCAGTGTCGGGGCTCCAATCACAAATCCATAAATTCAATCACCCCAGTGTCAAGGCTCTAAGCACAAAACCATAAATTCAATCTCCCCAGTGTCGGGGCTCCAATCACAAATCCATAAATTCAATCGCCCCAGTGTTGGGGCTCCAATCACAAATCCATAAATTCAATCGCCCCAGTGTCGGGGCTCCAATCACAAATCCATAAATTCAATCGCCCCAGTGTCGGGGCTCCAATCACAAATCCATAAATTCAATCACCCCAGTGTCGGGGCTCCAATCACAAATCCATAAATTCAATCGCCCCAGTGTCGGGGCTCCAAGCACAAATCCATAAATTCAATCACCATAGTGTTGTGGCTCTAAGCACAAAACCATAAATTCAATCTCCCCAGTGTCGGGGCTCCAATCACAAATCCATAAATTCAATCACCCCAGTGTCAAGGCTCTAAGCACAAAACCATAAATTCAATCTCC
>NC_090748.1:16841676-16844176 GCF_036898095.1 Palaemon carinicauda | reverse complement strand
ATTTATCGTTTACAATAACATCATTACAGTGCGATATTACGCATACATTAAACATTCCATTATGTGTTTATCTTTCTTCAATAATTTAGTTTCTACGTTGCGATGCCACTCCCGTTGCCACCGTAGAGGGAGTTTTGGAAGTTCCTAATGAGTAAGGCCATAATTATAGGCTACACCAAGAGGTGCCACCAGTCACTTTATAATGACAGGTAACTTGGGTCAGACGCCAAAGTTAGCGAAACTAGTTAAAGGAGCTTACTTGCCCTCCCTCTGCTACTCATCACAGTGCTAATCCAAAATTGTTTTTCTTGTCTAAAGAAAATCGTACATGTGATTATAACTGGTGATTTTTTTTTTTTTTTTTTTTTTTTTTTAAGGGTACTTTTCATCAACTAATGTAAGAGTCATGGCACGATTAAGAAGGACGATTTTACCGACCACATTATGACGTGGTTGAGGAGAGCTCTTCATTCTCTGGTTAGAGCCACGATGAGAATTATGCTGTCAACATTTTGTTGGTAATTTGCAAAAGGACGTCGTGCTATATAACTATCCTACGAACGTGCAGTGACTGTCATAACTTTTGCTAGATTATATCGAGATACGAAACCATTCTGAGAACGGGCAGCATTCATTGGTTGTATCTTGACACTATTTACTAACCAATCCATCACAGTCAACAGAATTCACATCTATTTAGTTCCTCCATATAAGAATTTTGAAATGCACATATACTATTGACCCGCCAACGCTACGGTTTAAATTGGGCAATGTTTTAGTCAAATAAAACAGGCCGTAACTTTTTAGGGTTTCACGAATGCTTATGAAGCTCCATAAAAATAATCTTGGAGTAACATCATACTAATCATACTAAGCTGTGATTGGCCTGTTCATCAAAGTATGCTGATCACATATACAATATACGAATGCAAATACAAGAAATTGTAAAATTCAAAGAGAGAGAGAGAGAGAGAGAGAGAGAGAGAGAGAGAGAGAGAGAGAGAGAGAGAGAGAGAGAGAGAGAGAGAGAGAGAAAGAATGTACATTCCGTCTACTTTCTCATAGAATAGATGATTTCAAAATGCTCTAGTACCCACTTATCTATTGGTGAATGAGGCAACATCTTGGCCGTTCTCTCCTCAAGGCCCTCTGAGAGATTGTTGATAGAGGTGTCCGAAGTTTCCCGAGCAAGTAAAGTATACAGCGGAAGTGCCAGAGGCGCACAGCATCGTTGGGGGCCAATTTGCTTGGCTGTTAGGAGAATAGCCTTGGAAGTTATGTCTCGCTCGTTCAAATAAGAAAGTATATCTTGAAATTCTCCCTTGTCTTTTATTCAAGGTCAAGCCATTGTTTAGCTTCCCTGCCTTCTTTTTCACAATTATAATATGAGCAAAAATAACAGTATCTGTACGCTTACTTTCTTCTGCCTACACATTCATGTTTGTATACATGTAAACAGTTGTAATCACCTGCGCCAACGAAGGTTGGGAGGAGGGTATGCTTTCATTCCTTTTTGCCCGTTTGTTTGTTTGTGTTATGTTAAGACGTGGAAGTGATTCACTTTTGAAAGTCCTAGGTCAAAGGTCAAGGTCGAGCAAAAGGTCGACCAAAATTGATTCCTGGAAAAGTGAACTAGTTTTGAGAAATAAGCTGCCGTGACGAAGGTCTGCACTCTCAGAGTGATTTTCCAGTTATCATTAAGTTATTTTGCCATGTAATTTTTTTCTTATCATTGTAATAGTATCTCCCCCGACGTTGCTGTATACTGAGACAGAAAAGAAGAAAACAAATTTGCTAACAATTAATGAAAGTGTTTGCTTCCCTCCTCAGCGTCCATGACAGCAGGTTCTTCATTGTCTGAAGTGGTTGATTCAGCTGTTTAAAAAGGATCGTGATCCTTCGGCATGGGTGATTAGACTCTTGAACCACCATTTGTTATCTTGCTAGGGTCTTGACGATAGTGAGATATTCTTTACTTTTTTTTTTTTTTTTTTTTTGCTCCTTTGAGATATTGCACGCAACTTGCTTATCTAGGGATCGAGGGAAGATATCATATTCTTGATGTGCATTTTGATACCAAAAGTAGAGTATTACAGTAATTGCCCGATGTACACTAAAATCTCCTTTTTTTTTCTTTTTTTTTTTTTTGGCCAGCAAAAAAAAATGACATAATACTTGCAAATGAATAACCATCTCTTTTGACTTTTATATGATTAGACTTACTATACTTGGAAAATGTCACTTCCAAAGGGTGAAACAAAATTCGTTTGTTTTAAGATGAAGTGGGAAAACTAGAGTAGAATTTCAGAGAGGGAGATTATTATAAAGCAGTAATGCTTTTCCAACGCATTCAGGATCAAATCCTCTATTCAGAGAAAAAAGATTTAACTTCTCTGCTTCTATGATGATTTCGAATATAAGGAATGGGAACTATAAACATTTCCATAATTCTTTAAATTTCTATCGATATTTATATGGATTATCAAATATGTCACTATAA
>NC_090748.1:16796676-16809176 GCF_036898095.1 Palaemon carinicauda | reverse complement strand
GTATATTTTGATAATGAATTTGGTAAAAACCTCATTTTTTTTTCATTATAATATACTGGAAAGGAGTCACGATAAATCCATTTATATGGATATCAACTCAGAAATGTGTGAAATATATGCCTTTATTTCCAAAGCAATCTATAAAAAATATAGTCTTTGGAAAAATTAGGTTCTTTGGGGTTTGTGCCATCTCAAAGGCGAAATCTACAAAAGCTTTGACTTCATTCCGTGAAGTGATCTAAGTTTTCTTTACTTGGTTTTTGCAGCATATTCAGCATATACATACGCACACAAACACACACACACACACACACACACACACACATATATATATATATATATATATATATATATATATATATATATATATATATATATATATAAATATCACCCACAAACGGCATTTGATACCGAATTCTATCTTGGGGATATATATCCACTTGGAATTTATTTTATGGTAACAGCTTCTGGCCGGGTGAAGATTCGAACCCCCACCTGTGGGCCGGAAACCATGCCAGCAACGGCTCTACCGACTGAGCTATCAAGAAAGATAAAAGGTTATGACAAGTCCCCGTACATATTCCTGTCGAATTCAGGAATCTGTTCATAGACTTGAAATAAACCCATCTCCACCATGATAGCTGAATCGTGAGTTTGCTACACGTAGTCATTTCAAATGAACATATATCAGAAGCACACGGGATTTCAATCAATGTAAATTTCACCCACGAACGGCATTTAATACCGAATTCTATCTTGGGAATATATATCCACTTGGAATTCATTTTATGGTAACAGCTTCTAGCCGGGTGGAAATTCGAACCCCCACCTGTGGGCCGGAAACCATACCACCAACGGCTCTATCGACTGACCTATCAAGAGAGATAAAAGTTTATGACAAGTCCCCCTACATATTCCTGTCGAATTCAGGAATCTGTTCATAAACTTGAAATAAACCCATCTCCACCATGATAGCTGAATCGTGGGTTTGCTACACGTGGTCATTTTAAATGAACATATATCACAAGCACACGTGATTTCACCTGGTACACCATACTTCCCAATGACACCTTCTACCTCTCTAACGCCCACTCTAGGATTTAAGTCACCTGTGACAACTACATAATTCTTTGTACCCAGTCCTTCTACACACCTAGTTAATTCATTCCAGAACTCATTCCGCTCTTCTTCACTTTTCTCACTACCTGGCTGATACGCACTGACAAAAGCCAAACATTCCCTACCCAACCTAACCCTTACCCACATTAACCAAGATGATATACCCTTCCATTCCACTACTTTACCTGTCATCCATTCACTCAGCAATAAAGCCAAAACCTCTCTTGCTCTTCCCCTTTCAATCCCAGACACTCTACCAGACATTTCACCAAACATCACTTCAGCCTTTCTTTTTATCTTTGTCTCACACAAGGCCAATACATCCATCCTTCTATTCCTAAACCTACTTCAAATCTCACATCTTTTATTCTCTATCGTACTACATCCACGCACATTCAAACACCCCAAAACTAGAGTGCGGGGAGCAGTCACTCTCCCCCCAGCTCCACCTCTTTGCTGATGTCTCACAGGATTGTAAATACAGGAGAGGGGGTTCCCAGCCCCCTCGTCCCGTCCCTTTTAGTCGCCTCTTACGACACGCAGGGATAACGTTGGCGCTATTCTAATTGTTTTATGCACCCCCGGCCACACACACACACACACACACACACACACACACACATATATATATATATATATATATATATATATATATATATATATATATATATATATATATGTATATATATATATATATATATATATAGAGTGTGTGTGTGTTTTTATATATACACAAATACATGAATATATTTATATATAGACTGTAAAGAAAGATAGATAGATAGATAGATCGACATATTCATAAATGCACTTATATTATATCATATATTATATATATATATATATATATATATATATATATATATATATATATATTGTATATACATATATATATATATATATATATATATATATATATATATATATGTGTGTGTGTGTGTGCGTATGTGTGTGTGCGTGTGTGTGTACATATATCAGAAAAAGCACTTTGTGCTATTTTGTTAATTCTATGGCTCCTTCCTTGCTAATATCCATTTTATCATAGTTTTTTCGTCGTATTATTTTATGATAAGATTATGTGTGAGAGTGATATGTTTGTTATATTTGCCCTCAGAGATGTCAATTACTATAGGCAAGATCCTTTAGATATACTCTGCGTATATCTAAAGGACCTTGGGTAGAGGTATGCATTGTCCCTTCCTTTAGCGACGAATTAGAATGGACGCTATCAAGTTTTTGTCTCGTTATAGATTGGTAAAAACAAAGAAATAGCATTGAACCATTAATAGCATACGAGAAAAGCGTAGTCCTATGGCCTAACTATTGTGCAGGAAAACACCAAATACACAAACATAAAAACTACACCAGGTCGTCATGGAAACGACCTGTGATGCCACGTCGAGTTACAAAGACAGTAATGGGAAGAATGGAAAGGCTGTCCATAAAAACCCATGCGCACCCAGTGCCTGATCAGCGCCACCTATTGCTGATGCGCCCAATTATTTAGCTTGAAAACTCGACGGGATTCGGTATTACGCAGTATTTATATAATACTATAGTAGTTATCCAATAATTGGTCAATCATTATTCATTTAGCGATTTTCCATATATTTGTATTGAATCGTATTGAGCATTAAACTACCTCTCTTCTTTATCATACTTATATAGCTTTTTCTTTATTTATTTATTTTCTTATAAGCTGAGGATCCTCTTCCGTTACACAAGACGATGAGTTAATACTAAAGTTAATCTGTATATTATTTATTACTATTATTAAAACCTCACTGCGTATATCACCTTTAGAAAATGGGTAATTTTAATACTTTACACAATATCTACATAATGAACGTTAAGGTGAGGCTCTGTATTTAATTTATATATGATATTGCAAATATAGATTTCAGATTATGAGAAGACAAGCAACTGAAATAGGACCTGTTCCCAAGACTAAGCTGGGGGGGGGGGAGAAGTTTAGTTGTGGGTGGTTTTAATATTGTCTTAGGCTTGTTAAGAGTCCTATTTTACTCATACCATATATCATGAAAATGTGGTAAAAAAAGATGCTCTACTTTTTTGGCATTTAATGTAATTTATTGTTTCAAGAGGTAATAGATTCACCTACACTAGTAAAATAAGGACATCTCGAATTGGTCTTAGCCTCTGTTAGGCCCTGTTTAAATATATAATCTCGGATTTTAACAAAGTACACATGTTCTGCCATTTATAATCATATACATGTATACATTCAATCTACAACCTTACCTTAACTTTGCATTAATAAAAGGGAAACAAATGCACCATTTAATGACTTTATTTTTAAGGGGCAATATATTCAACATTTGCTATTTGTTTTACATATGGTGAGGGCATTGCACCGATTGTATAAAGGACTTAAATCAGCGTTACCAGATTGTGAGATCCCAAATTCCCCTGAGAAGGATGAAAATAAACCATATGAGCTTTACAAAAAAAAAAAAAAAAAAAAAAAAAAAATACATTTTCTGTCATTGCTGAATTTTTTTTATTCATGGTGTAACAGATTTGTATCAAACTTGATAAAAAAAAAAAAAAAAAAAAAAAAAAAAAAAAAAAAAAAAAGCCCATTATAGTTTGAGAAGATCACTGGTGAAATTTTTCCATCAGGCAATACTGACTTGACCAACAAGCTTACAATATACCAGCGTCATTTGTTACTAAAGCAGGCAAATACTCACAAAAATCCAAACGACGTTCCTGTCTTCCCTCCACTGTCTTTCGTCAAGTTATGGAGGGGGAAGATCTACAGCGACACATAGTCTTACGCTAGAATGTTGAAGTAAGGAGGAATCTTGACGCCGCTCTTAGATTCTTTTTCAACTAGTTCAGAATCAATTATTTGAAATGCTCTAACCTGGAGTTGTTTTAGGTCTACGAATTAATTAGTTCTAAGAGTAAATAATGACCAAACTCGAGGTGGTAACAGATTTACAAAAAAAAGTAAAAAGACTAAATGTGACGGATTGCTTATAAAGATATAAATTTACTTAAAAGAATCGAATACTGTATACAATTTTTACAAATTTATCACTTAGTGCATTTAAAGGGGTATCAAGCCTTAGTTTTATTCAACAGATTACATAATCGCCTAATTTACATCTTAATCCATACTCGCCTTTGCCATACCATGAGGAAACAAAAAGTACCATTTTCTATTGACGAATACAAAGGACGTTTATGTGCGGCGACTTCATACAGAGCACTAGGCTAAATAATTACACTGATGAATCTTATCAAATGATCTAGCAAAACTTCCTTTCATAATGGAGTAATTTGACTGAGTGACAATACAGCGATTATACAGAGATTATAAAGTAATTAACACTTAAATTTCGTTAAAGCAATTCGTACACATAATTGTACCAGGATTAGACAGTCATTAACATTTCAGTTCCTAAAGAACATTTTAAGCTCAATTAAAGAGTTATGCAGTATCATCACTTCAAATTAGAGATGTTGAAGAAAACATAGATATCCTAAACTTACTATCATATACACAACCTCGGGTAAGCATTAACAGCTAAGTGCCATGTGGTACATCCCAAAACGTCGGACCAAAAAACTCTTAAGGATCTTTGTAATTGAATAACTTTATATCTTTTGATATTACTTAAATAATTTCTATTCACTTAATAAAACCACTTTCCTAAAGAAACCCATTATCACCAAGAAATAACTCAATTTCTGAATCGTGGCTCTTCTTAAATGAGGTCATTTCCGTTCTAACTTCCACGTATTATCGCATGTGGTCCAATCTACAGTTGGACTCTTGGAGAATTCTTACATCGCAGTTGATATTTCCCGCATCATACTAAATATACATTCATTAGATATTTATGTGTCGTTGTACTTGATATATATATATATATATATATATATATATATATATATATATATGTGTGTGTGTGTGTGTGTGTGTGTGTGTGTGTGTGTGTGTGTGTGTGTGCGCGCGCAATTGCTTAACAAAATGTATAATGATACATATTGCTGTTACCTTTCATAGTATTACCATAATTATTTTAAAGGTTTTAAGCCATACAATATACTTCATAATCCTCGCCTCGAGGGATTACTTCCAGCAAATTACGGATTATCACGAACTGTTCATATCTATGAATGCCTTGGCCGTCTCCTTGCATCGGTAGTGATCAAGCAGATGGCTCATCATCTACAGCCGCCACAAAGATTTCGGGTGAAATAAGCCACAAACCTGGTAACGTCATAGCCAATCACGTTCTCTCCCACGTTAACAGCAGTCACAATACATTCCCTTACAAATATTAAACTATAATAACTTATAATCACTTTAACGGGATGAGTTGTGATTGCTGTTAACGCGGGAACCAACATGATTGGCTATGATGTCTTTTCACCCGGAATCTCTGTAGCTACTATACTGCACGGAACTACTAAAGCAACATTTCTGATGATATGGACTAAAACTGTATTACATGAAGTACATTATGTTGTTATATCATCTTCAAAGGAATATGAATATTTTATATTCCCTCTAGTTTGCTTTTACTCACAATATACAATAAGTTTTTCTTAGTTATCTCGGACGGTATTCATCTCAGCTGTGTTATTCTGTAAAACTATTACTTTGCTCAGTGCACTGACATTTCTTCATTGTAGAGTATGCTGTTGATAAAATCAGAACCGATGCCAATTTTCTAACTGCTGGACAACATAATTCACTAGTTTATAAACGATTTGGCAGTTCGGTGACGAATTAATTGATCAAAAAGACAATGATATATATATATATATATATATATATATATATATATATATATATATATATATATATATATATATATATGTATATATATATATATATATGTATATATATATATATATATATAAATATATATATATATATATATATATATATATATATATATATATATATATATAATGGAATTCCTCTTAATTATGTGAATTTAGTTAAGTCTGTTCATGAGTGCAAAATTAATGTTAGTAGAATCGTACCAAATGCATTTCCAGTGACCAGCGTAGCACTCCAATGGAATGTGTTTTCACCTATATTGTTTATCCTCCTCACGGATGGTGGAGAAGGATTGGACTGGATTGGCGATAGGAATTTAGCTGACCTAGAGTATGCTGATGATGATGTCTTTGTTAGCAAAGCACCACAGAATTTGCAATGCTTGCTTACCAGAATGCATGAATTATCACACGAGATTAGGCTCAAGATAGTTAGAAGAAAGACAGAGATGATGGGAATGGATTATGCAATGGTAGATGAAATATTATTGGAAGGAGAAAGGATTAATGAGGTAAAATCATTAAAGTATTTAAGAACTATGATCTCCAATACACGGTCTTTAGCATTATAATTCAGTGAAACATTGAAAATAGCAAATCAGATAATGGATATCAAATCGCCTGATATTACATATGCAAATCAAACCATATATATCAGTTTAATGAGATCAGTGTTACTATATGGACATGGGTCATGGTAAGACAATGAAACAATCTCCAAAGATTCAGCAGATTTGGGGACAGAACCCTCAGAAGGATATTGGGAGTTAAATGGCAGGACATGATTAGAAATGAAACTTTAGGGGATAGATTACTCGAGTGTCATATGTGCATAAGATCATGATAAAGGGTAGATGGAGATGGTTTGGGAATGATCTTCGACCTCCCCACGAGACATTAGTTCGCCAAACATTCCGCGGGGCTCCACAAAGCAGTAGAAGAATTGGAAGACCAAGGCCCACATGGCTGAGGGGTATGAATCATGAAGTAGGAGATGATGAATGGAGAAGTATTGAATTAAAAGTTTCAAGATAGTGACAACTGACGAAATCTAATCGAGGCCCTTTGCGTCAATAGGCGTAGGAGATAATGATTATATATATATATATATATATATATATATATATATATATATATACATATATATATATATATATTAAATATATATCTATCTATCTATCTATTTAGGAGGTAGTAGGTTGGCCAGGGCACCAGCTGCCCGTTGAGATACTACCACTAGAGAGGTATTGGATCCTTTGACTGGCCAGACAGTAATGTATTGGATCCCTCTCTCTGGTCACGGCTTATTTTCTCTTTGCCTACACTTACACAGAATAGTTTGGCCTATTCTTTACATATTCTCGTCTTTCCTCATACACCTGACAACAAT
This sequence comes from Palaemon carinicauda, assembly GCF_036898095.1. NCBI lineage: Eukaryota > Metazoa > Arthropoda > Malacostraca > Decapoda > Palaemonidae > Palaemon > Palaemon carinicauda. Next base: position 16,801,843 of record NC_090748.1, on the reverse strand, counting down.
GAGATACTGAACACTTCTTCACCCAAGGGGTTAATTACTGTACTGCAATTTGTTCAGTGTACTTTCCTCTTGGTAAGGGTAGAAGAGACTCTTTAGCTGTGGTAAGCAGCTCTTCTAGGAGAAGGACACTCCAAAATTAAACCACTGTTCTCTAGTCTTGGGTAGTGCCATAGCCTCTGTACCATGGTCTTCCACTGTCTTGGGTTGGAGTTCTCTTGCTTGAGGGTACACTCAGGCACACTATTCTATCTATTTTTTTTTTCTTCCTCTTGTTTTTTGAAATGGTGTGTTGGGCAGGCTTAATAGAAGGGCCATGGATGCCTGGTGGTTTATCAAGAGGTTGTCTTTTCCTTTTTCTGATTATTTTTCTTCTCAAAACCATCCTTACTGTCCTCCCTTCAGTTGAAGTGGCTATCCTGGAGGGTATTTAGCCTTGCATGGTGTATCGGCTCCTCCATGTTTACCAATTTTTCCGACTTTTTACCATAGTCTATGGGTATCATCAATCACTTTGTTTATAATTCTGTACGTATTGTTTTTGTTATAATTTTTTTAATCTAGTTTTTAAGTATGATGTCTCTTTTTTATTTCTATTAATTCTTATGCTGTCTGGAGACATTGGGCGAAATCCGGGACCAGTACGTCCTAGATTTCGTCAATGTCGTCTTCTGTATTGCAATATTCGTGGTCTTCATGCAAATATCCAAGACCTTACAGTTGCGTCCAGACAGTATGATATTCTTTTGTGCTCAGAAACTTTGGTTTCTAATATGAGGCACTCATCTGAGCTCCTTATAATTGGTTTTAAGAAGCCAATAATGTTGAAACGTGATGCCATCCCTAGGGCCAGGGGAATGGCGGTGTATATTAGAACCGAGTACCCTGCTTTTCATAAGTTCTGCTATCAATGTGGATGTCATGAGATTCAGGTAATAAAAGTTTGTAGCAGGCATAACAACTTTTATTTGTGTTCGATCTACTGGAATCCAGACATAGATGATTCTATCTTCGATTGTCTTCTTACCATTATGGCTAAAATACAAGAAGATGATAGAAAGGCTTCTTTTGTCTTTGTTGGTGATTTTAATGCTCACCATAGGGAGTGGTTAAGTTCTATCTTTCCTACCGATCGCCATGGCTTAAGAGCTTTAGACTTTGCCTCTGAATCAGGCTGTGAGCAAATCATAAATGAAGCTACTCACAGGTCTGGTAATTGCTTCGACCTCGTATACACTGACTCCCCTGGCGTTATAACTAGTAAGGTTGGTTCTCCAGTCGGGACATCTGATCATGCCTTGATTTCATTATTAGTGAAGACTGAGCAGCCTGTCCCTGATATATCATATTCTTGTAAAATTTATATGAAATCCCAAGCAGACTGGAATGGGATTTTACATGATCTTTTGTGCTTGAATTGGTCACAATTATATAATACTGTAGATCCTGTTGTCCTTTTGAATGAGAATCTACTCAACATAATTGATAGGCGTATCCCTTCTCGTGTGCTAAGGTACCGAGTGAAGGACAAACCATCGTTCAATGATGATTGTAGACGTGCTTATTTGGAGAAACAGGAGGCCTATCCTCTTTGGAAGGGTAACAGATCAGATTTGACCTGGAACAACTATTCTCAGCTTCGAGCTTTTGCTCAGAGAGTTTATGCCTCAACTGAAAAGGAGTACAATTTAACCATAAAAGAAACACTTTCTGGTACAACTCAGGAACATAAATGGTAGTCTACCCTTAAATCTGCACTCTTTGGTGTAGATGCAACAGTTCTTCCTTTACTTAAACCAGATAGCTCAGTCACTCATTGTCCAAAGGAAAAGGCAACCCTTTTGGCTGATGTTTTTGACAGTAAACAGAGTAATGAAAAACTTGAACTTCCTCATTCCTGTTTTCCTGAGGCTAAACTAACTAGTTTAGCTTTTCGATCTCGTGAGATTAAAGCTCTGTTGGTGGACCTTGATGCTTATGGAGGTGTAGACCCAAATTGTATTTTTCCTTTGTTTTTTATAAAGACAGCAGATTTCTTAGCTCCAAAGTTATCTGTTATTTTGCGCAAGTTAGCAAGAAGGGGAGCTTTTAGCACTAGTTGGAGAATTGGTAATGTTACTCCTCTATGTAAATGTGTTTGTGGTAGCTCAAGTCCCACTGATTACCGCCCAATTTCCATAACTCCCATATTATCTAAAGTTGTTGAACGTCTTCTGGCAAAACGTCTTAATAGGTTTGCTGAAGGTAATCATCTACTCCCTAGTTTGCAATTTGGTTTTTGTAAAGGCCTTGGAGCATGTGATGCCCTTCTTACAATCTCCAGTGCTGTACAGAAATCCCTTGATTGTGGTCGGGAAGTTCGTATGATTGACCTTGATTTTAGTGCTGCCTTTGACCGTGTTAATCATGAGGCCGTTGTTTTCAAACTGAAACAGTTGGGAGTGGGTGGGTCGTTTCTTAGCATTATTATGGATTTTTTAAGTAATAGATCTCAAAGAGTTGTTGTTGATGGGCACCATAGTGATTATAGGAATGTGATATCCGGTGTTCCACAGGGTAGTGTTCTTGGCCCATTACTTTTCATACTATATACACATGACATGTGGTTTGGCCTAGAAAACAAGCTTGTTACATATGCAGATGATGCTACTCTCTTTGCATCAATTCCATCCCCTGAATGTAGATCTAGGGTTGGTGAATCACTTAATAGAGATTTGGCTAGAATTAGTGCATGTTGCAAATTATGGGGTATGAAGTTGAATCCTAACAAAACTCAAAGTATGATTGTAAGTAGGTCAAGGACGGTGGCTCCTCAACATCCGGATCTCAGTATTGATAATGTTTCTTTAAATATGTATGACTCTTTCAGAATTTTAGGTGTGATTCTCGACAGTAAATTTACTTTTGAGAAACATATAAGGTCTGTGTCTTCTTCAATTGCACAAAAAATAGGCTTATTGAGAAAGTCTTTCAAGATTTTCGGTGATCAATCTATTCTGAAGAAGTGTTTTAATTCTTTCATTCTACCTTGTTTTGAGTATTGTTCTCCTGTCTGGTCTTCAGCTGCTGATTCTCATCTTAATTTGTTGGACAGAAACTTACGGTCTATTAAATTTCTTATTCCTGATCTAGATATTAATCTCTGGCACCGTCGTTCAATTAGTTCATCATGCATGTTGCATAAGATTTTTCATAACTCTGACCATCCTTTACATTCAGATCTCCCTGGACAATTCTATCCTGTTCGTAATACTAGGCAGGCATTTAATTCTAATAGCCAGGCCTTCTCCATCACGAGGCTCAATACTACGCAGTACTCTAGAAGTTTTATTCCAGCTGTTACCAAGTTGTGGAATGATCTTCCTAATCGGGTGGTTGAATCAGTAGAACTTCAAAAGTTCAAAGTTGGAGCAAATGCTTTTTTGTTGACCAGACGGACATGAGTCTTTTTATAGTTTATTTATGACATATTTGTTTTTTGATGTTGTTAATAGTTTATATATGACATGTCTGTTTTGACGTTGTTACTTATTTTAGTATGATTTATTGTTAATTTGTTCTCTTCATTTATTTATTTCCTTATTTCCTTTCCTCACTGGGCTATTTTTCCCTGTTGGAGCCCCTGGGCTTATAGCATCTTGCTTTTCACACTAGGGTTGTAGCTTGGATAGTAATAATATATATATATATATATATATATATATATATATATATATATATATATATATATACATATATATATATATATATATATATATATATATATATATATATATATATGTATATATATATATATATATATATATATATATATATATATATATATATATATATCAACCCACGTACGGGTACGATGTTGATATTGCCTTTACAAACGTTTGCGAGATATGTATGGTTTTTACTGCTATCAAGTATCCATAGAATATATTTCAAAGTCACCTAGCTAATATATTATCCGAATAACAATTGCTTAAATCTACAGTCCATTATCAGGAGGAAAATGGGTTAGCTTATACATTTTGAAGAATAGAGGGCATCCATGGAGGTGTCTTCATAAATCTTCTTCCATCGAAAGAAATCTATACCCAGAAAATGTGGGATTTGCTCTATCTTTTCTTTTTGGATCTTTTTGGGATCTGATTTCCCGCGGGACTTACCCGTTAACGTCATCGAGGACCCCAACTAAGGAAACTGGAAACCTGGTGAATAGATAAACTTTTTCTTCCTTCTTACGCACTTTGGTCCATTCCTCCCATCTCCATATTAGGCTGCATTACACTCTCCCCGAAGATGAATTAAAAGCTGCAATTTACATCTTTCCTACACACACCCACAAAGACACACACACACACACACACACACGATGGATTGACGAACCAAGAAAGATCATAAACAGAAGCAAGTAGAAGGACATGCCCGAGGCCTCTGTTCTGTAGTTGACTAGTAGCGGCTGAAGATATATATATATATATATATATATATATATATATATATATATATATATATATATATATATATATGTATATATATATATATATATATATATATATATATATATATATATATATATATATATATATGTGTGTACATTTCAAAAATGCATATATATACATACATACACACACACACACATATATATATATATATATATATATATATATATATATATATATATATATATATATATCTCAAAAATGCATATATATGTATAAATACATTGAATGTTTTCAGCAAATCTTTCATGTTGTAAATATTTACATTACATGGTAATGCTAACAAATTCTCTTTTTTAAAAGGTTCTTTATGCTCATCGGTGAAGTATATACTTTTAGCTTTCTGTAGAGATTTGTCAAATAAGAACTAAGGGTTTTTTAATACAGTTCATACATCATAAATCTAATTGATTTCTACATATATAAATTTCGAGCAGCAAATCAACACCCCCCACCCACCCACCCACCCCCCCCCAAAAAAAAAAATACTAACCCATACACTGATTTTATGATTTAGATAATATTGAATATAGGAGCAAACGTTAGTAGATTTCGTAAATATAAAAGTCAAAGCCTCTACCTTTTTTGTCCACCAAAACGTCTAAGAATGATAATATAAAATTATTTTCCTTCACCAAAAATAATATTCAGATTTTTGTATGTAGATCAAACCCAAA
>NC_090748.1:16776676-16789176 GCF_036898095.1 Palaemon carinicauda | reverse complement strand
AATACCTAGGTTATATGTAAAAGCTACATTCTTGAAGGTTGTGCAAAATATGTAGGTCTTTCAGAAATTCCCGAGGTCAGTGCCAAGATCACACAATCTGGAGAAATTAGATTAAAGTATCATATGACACATCAAAAAGGTTGAGATAGCTAATGAACCATTCCTTATCCAAGAAGTTCTTTTTGTTAAAACTAAACCTATAGTTGCAATGACACGGATTTCACTGGCCATGTTCAACATCTGGAGGCCAGAAATCAGTACATGTTTGGCCAACGTAGCTGTGCAGACTGTAAGATCTAGCTTACACTGTTAAAAAAAATCGGTAATTTTTATCATATATTCTCAGTAAAATATACTTTTCTCAACCGTATTTTAGTAAAATAAAGGCGACCGTAATTTTACCATATTTTGTTATCTTTTACGGTTGGGTGACCGTAATATCACGCCTTTACGTCAATATATCAGTTTTTAAAACAGTAAAAATCCTAGAATAAATGTCGCCACACATTTACCGTTTTTTTTTAATGCAATTTTTTAAGTGTACCAGTGTTCCCCATCCACTTTTTTATTGTGAAGCATGTCGTATAAGAGTAGGGATCACTATATTGACACAAAATGAATGCATATCCCAGTCACCAGTACTTTCGGCAAGCAGAGGTAACAGACATATCAGTTTGACATATGAAATCACCACCTTTTTAATAGCAGAGCCTGCCCCCAGACTATGTTCCAGGGCCTCCAAGACTTGTGATAGCTATACCACAAATAAGTCCTGTGAAAAAGCCTCGAGCTCATACTCCCCTTTAAGCAAGTTCTCACAGACAGCTAAAAGGTGATATATGTTGAGTTTGGTACATTTTTCTGATGTGTCAATCATCTACTCAATAAGAGGAGAGGGACGACCAGCAAGTGTGCTCAGAGTGTAAGGGCATAGGCATGTCCTTTCAAACTCTGCTTCACCATTTTGATTCCATGAACATTTTTCCATAGGTCAGACAGGCTAGTCTAGGTCACTATATGTCAAATAGCATCTATATATGACATAGAAACATGGAAGCCACCTGCTCTTACTGTAACTTCTTTATAGTTTAGAAGGGGCTTCTATCATTTCAACTGCTTTCTGGTACAGTGGTTGGTTAGATGTGATAGGGATAGTACCCAGACTATGCTCTGAAGTCATATCCTAGGCATAACAGAGGGCAGAGGAAAGAGCGTCTGGCTAATTCGGGTTGTTATTAATGAATGGAAAAATTTTTATCTTGCTTACGTCACAGTGGTTCTGCTCCATGACAGTTCGTTTGAAGCCCATCCATTACAGTTGCTGACCCTGGGATGTTACATGGAAACTGGCCAGCCAGATATTATATAGGGTTTTAGCCAGAGTCAAGAAAGTATGGTGGGTACTGATAGGTTCCAGTATACAGATTAGTAAATTTTCAAATCTGGTATCTGTAGCTTTTTGTGCTTTTTAATTAACAAAATGCGAATATACCATTAGTAGAAGCAGACTGAACTGTTGTAATATGGGGCAGGTTTTTTTCCACAATCTCTCCAGCTGGTGTTACTGCTACAGTACAATGCCCGTAGAACATGCTAGGCTTTAATTCCAATCAGTGTTAGAAGATCAATATCAACATAGTCAAATACAAAATTCATAAATGAACCCTCTGTCTAGTAAGCAGCATTGCATGATAGGGTTATAATAATCCTCGGTAGTCATCTGCAAATGCTAAACTGCTTAGTAAATCTACTAATCCGTATGACTCTAATGTAGCATTAAAGTACAATGATATTTCTAAGAGAATTGAGATGAATGACCTGGAGAGTGCAGGTGATGTCACAATGGGTGATATGTCAATCTTGTTCTTGATAAAGTGTCTAAGTAGCTTCAATAATAATTTAGAAACTTTTTTTTTTATCTTGCCATAATTAGTCATCTCTAAAGATTTTGGATAATGGGATTCGTCATTCATGACTGCTTGTATTTCATTCTCTGTAAGATAACATCCCATATCAATAATTTATTCCTTTGTTAATCCTGTAGTTTTATAATTTTTTTCAAACATCCTATTGCCCTGATTCAGGAATGTGTTTTTATCTTGATCAGGCTGATATGTGATGATCATATACTTATTGTACCTTTCTTGAAGTTTTGACTTCAGATGTTTTTATGTGGACATTCCACCGTCTTCAAAAGATGTCTTTCAGCATTTCCTTCAATCCTGTCAGAGTGAATTAATGATCATCCTTTTCCTTTATGAACTCAAAAGCTGAGGAAAAACTAACTAAATTCCTCTCCTGAATGACCAACCCTTCAGGCTTAGGCCTTTTCCCTGGATTTTATTTAGAATTTCGGGCCTTAAGAAAGCTAATCTTATTCTTTTCCAATATTTTGAACAGTCTATGCATTTCTCTAATACATAGGGAAAAATGTCCTTAGTTACAGATTCGTATATTTTATTACGCATCTCTAGAGGTTCTTTAATTGCTATAGCATAATCACCTGTCTTTCTACAATGCTCACAGTCTTGCTCTATGTGAAAAAAACACCTGAGACCTGCGACTGAGCGCTATGTACGACGACCTTTTACTTGAATTGTATGCTTCTCTTCTCATTTCTTAATATTATTTGTCAAAAGATAACTCTGTCTGCATCTCTTTTGTATAGAATTGGAAGTGCTCTGTCTAATAGCAACTGGTCTAATCCATCCTTCAATTCACTCCTGATTTACACAACCTTGTCCAATGATACCATAATGCGAGTCAATTGGCTGGTTGCAGAAAACGCACTTCTCGGGCATCTTGTCTTTCTGTAGTCAAATCCTGCTCAGCATAATAGAGTTTCTGATCAGCAATGATTCAAAATATAAAAGTCGTAAGCTGTTGGACAAGCAAATACAGTATGGAAAATATGGTTAATGGAAATGCATAAAAATGTAAGAAAACAGATGGCTCAGTTTGAGAAAGCAACTAATTTTGATTTAAAGTGGTAAATATGGGTGCATCAGAGAAATAACATGAGAAATTGATCTGTCCTAGGATAAAGCCTTACAAAAAATATAACACATATGTTTCTAGTCATTAGTTCAGAAAGGATTTTTTCCTACGGCCGTTATATCAAACTACTCAGCGAGATCACTATCAACCCAAATAAATTTTATATAAACCAAAAGTGGTGGTAACACGAGAACCTTCACGAATGATATTTGATAAATTTCATAAATCCTACCTCACCTATGTCATTCAGGGGAACATTCATGAATGGTCGATGAAAACCTTCGCAAGTTTCAAGCTATCTGCCATGTAATTACCCTTCACAAAGGACAGTTAATATGTTAATCAAACCCTGAGAAAATAATAATCTAGGGGCCTTACTTAACTCATCCTAGCACAAAAACTATTAGTGCTATCAATAAAAAAAAAGATCCCTTCCCTTGATATATAGTTTACATATATTGTAAAAATATTACACTCATAAACTAGGAAATAAAACCATTGCTGGACATAGATTACATCGCAAGTTGCCGAACTGAGTAGAAATGCCTGGACGTAGAATACGTCTTATGGGATTCAGAGGGTTAGAATTTCCCCAATTTTTTAAGTCCGTATGTTATTCAAGAGAACATTCACTGAGAATGTAGTAATACTTTTACAAATATTCAAGCACATATGTCAATGAGGTACCGGCAAAACTAATCTGCAAGATGGTTCCGTGGTGAAGGGAGACACTAATGCTGGGCCGCTGGCTTAACTGTCGACTGTCAACACACTATTAAGAGGCACAAGAACGATTTTTCGGGTGTGTGAGGGCTTAAAGTTTGAAAAGGAGGTCTCAGAGCCTCCCCAATATATATTTTTTACATGGAAACACCCTTAGATGTTGTTTCCTGGCATCTGACAGCAGACTGTAGCAACAAGCAAATCATATTTTGGGACGATTTTTATGCGACCAAATACAACGTGGATCCAATAAGTATAAAAAAATACATTTAGGCCTACTTGATGAATTTACCAAATAAATGCTCACGATATTAACTTCTTTGCTATAAACATTCCGTTATTGATCATGTTAGGGCTATCAGTTTTCTAATCATACAATGTTTTTACTTATGAAAAGTTACGATTTCTTATATCTATCATTTGTTTTTCAATTCCAATTTTATCTTTGAATTTCTAACGGTTTATATATTTTTTTTATTTCATCTAATTTCTGATTTACAAAATATAATTGTCTATTTTTCTTATTGGTAATCATGTTATTAGTCTGATGTTATACTATGATGATAAGCTATGATAAGATATGAAGGTATTTTTGATATTCAAATAAGCCATAAATTTTAATACTTTAATGTCTGGAATCTCTTACCGACCTCAGGGTCAGTGTCCCAAGGCAAAACCACTCAGAGACAATAGCTTCTGACCGGCCAAGGAATCGAACCCTGGTCCAGGAGGCTGGAATGACAGTGCCGATACTATTTAGCCACGAAGAAAGATAATAGTCAATGACAATTTTTCTCTAATTCTACCTCTCGAATTTGGTTTTTTGTACTTATAATTGTAATCAACCCATCTTCACTCATCGTAGCTAATTGGTATGTTTGTTCTTGGGTTTCGAATAATGATAAATTTTGCACATTTAGACGTGTTTTTCATATTTAAATATGCCATATATTTCAATACCTTAATGTCTGGATTCTCTTGCCGACTTCAGGATCAGAGTCCCACGGCGAAACATTGTTGGAACTAAAAGAAATTCTTCATGAGAGAAAATTTAAAATATTATTATTATTATTATTATTATTGTTATTATTATTATTATTATTACAAGCTAAGCTGTAACCCTAGTTAAAAAATATGGATGTTATATGCCCAAGGGCTCCAAAAAGGAAAAATAGCCTTGAGGAAGGAAAACAAGGAAATAAATAAACAACAAGAGAAGTAAGAATAAAGAAGTAAAATACTTTAAGAGCAGCAACAACATTAAATTGGATCTTTCATTTATAAACTGTACAGACTTCAAAAAACACAAGGGAGAGAAACAATATAGAATAGCATAACCGCGAGTCTACCCTCGGGCATGGAAGAAGAAAGACTTTGTGGAACGTTGAGTTGATATTTTATATTACGACATTAAACAAAAGCATTATTTTACCATCTGTTTATATATGTTTACATATCTTAGACGCATGTCAATGGCTTAGATGTACATGTGGTTTTGTTGGTTGACTAGAAGCTTATAATTATAAAACCACATAGTATAAGTTTTTGTGACGATTAAATATATCTTTCCTTTCTGGTTTTCAACATAATCTTGCATATTTTGACCAATAGATACTTTGAAAGCTTTATCTATGAGCCGCCTAAACGTTGTTGCTGTGATTTAATGATGCAAGAGATCAACATCTCAATATTGTCTTCACCTTTGTCGTTTCAGTCGTCAATTTGACGACAATAATTCGACCAAGCAGGAGCCAGTACCACAGTATTACATGCCATTACCTTTAGCTACCACTTATATGGACATTCTTCAGTATCATCTCCAAAACTTCCCTATTGTAACTAAACGCTGCATGCTGGAATTCTTTTTGTCTTGTTAGAAATGTTATGATGATGAAATGGAGATGTTTTATAATCAGAGTTAAGTTGAATGTTCTACCAATTAGTATATTGCTTCAACCACCTAAGTCTTTATACATTTTTATAGCAATGCCGATTATTTCATAAACGTTAGTTATGTATCCAGGGAAGGCATTTGTATAAATTAAAACATTTTTCAATAAAGTTTATTGTTTTTCTAATCGCTGGAGATGAAAGACAGAAGAGAAATTCTGATGTCTGGTTGTTGTTTTTTTTTTTCTTCTTCTTCTTGTTAGATACATTCGCTTTGTTCGATTCTCAAAGAATCAGAACGATTTAACATTCGTGACACGTATGCTATGGGCTGAAATGAAGAAGGCGACCTGTTACAAAGTAGACATGAGCCGCCCGCTCTGTCTCCCTTTACGCGCGAGCCACCTAGTGGCAACTCAAATCTTCGGGTACTTCATTACAGGAAGTTTCCTTAAAAAATAGGAGAATGGTTACATATATCCTTCAGGGGAACAATAATGAAGAATAATGGATGAATTTTGTAAATTCCCAGTAGCCTATGTTAATCAAGGATGTATTCATGAATAACTATAGTGGCATTCAGTAGAGACCATACATTCGCTACGCCAAGTAGTCTTATTTTGCTCCTAACGCCCCTGCGTACTTGTACTTCGGTGTATTTTCTTCAAAATTAAACGGATTTACGATTGGGTCACACCACACATGTTCACCAACTCTCGTTGAAATTGGGTTTGTAGTTTATGCGTAATGTTTTCACCAACAAAAAATAACCTAACAAAATATTTGCCATTTACTTAAGGTTGCGATTATTTTCAAAGTACTGTTGCATACTGGTACTTTGATATACTTTATCTAACGTAATACAGATTCATCCTTGGGCTATACCCAACATGACTACCAACTTCGGTCAAAATCGGTCCTGTAGTTTTTTAGTAAAGTTGCTCACAAACAAATAGATAAACGACGTCATGTATGAATACAAATTCTTCGCTTGGCTATGGCCATGATGCGTAATTAAAGTGAGGTAAAATAGGTGGAGGAAATTTGGAGACTTATAAATCAAAAGTATCTGTATCAATAAAGGGAATATTCATTGACAACAATTTAGAATTTGTGTAAATCCCAATGATTCTATGTCTCACACAAGGGAGAATCCATGAGAGACATTTAGGAATTGAGCTCAATCTTCATCTGTTGAGAAAAGGAATATTAATGAAAAGCATTTGACAGATTTCGTGAAATCTATGCCAATCAAAATTACATCCAAAAGCATATATGAAAACATTTGTAAATTCTACAAAATGCTTATGTCAATCAAAAAAAAAAAATATATGAAGAATATGTGAAACCTTTGTGATTCTTAAGGTACAATTACCAATTAATGAACTTTCATGAGGAGTTTCCTCATAAAAACTTTAATGAACACTTGATGGAAAAGAACCATAAAAAACAAATTGATATGAAGTTACCTCAGTAGAGTTGCGTAATGAGGAGGCACCTTTCCTTTGAGCTGTTACGTTAAAAATGTAAACGTTTCCTCATTCTTACTTTCACCCTCGAAAATTTTCAAGTCTTTGTTTTTTATTTGAACAGATTGACATGAAAATATTAGAAAGTAAGCTACCGGTTTCCAGTTTTTAGTATAAAAATCTAATGAAAATTAGAGATACTACGTGCTTCTTCGTCTTGGGGCATATAGTCCATGAGCCAGAACTCAAAATTTGGCATTTGACTACCAAATTAGTGAACAGATTAAATCATGATTTTTGGTTAGCTTGATGTCTGAAGTATCCAAAAACAGGGCTTGGACATTTCAGTTCGGTAGCTTAGTGCCCCAATGGCGCCCATCTTTAAAAATGACCGCTGTTTTCGAGCTCTATGGTCGGTGTTCAGAGATTTGGCCATAACTTCACCCTATATCAACCAATTTTCATGGAATTTCTCTTATTTTACTCAGAATCAAATTCTCCAGATATTCATGTATAATTCACGTAATTTCCTTGCTATGCTCTGTTCCAAAATATACCTTTTTATGTCAAATTGTGTGTTTTTTGACAATGTTTATCATACGCATCCTAGGAAGTTTGCCTCAGCATAGGAAATTGCCACCAAATGATGATTTTTTCCTGCTTGAAATATCTAGAGAAATTAGAATTTACCAATGACTATATTACAAAGAGGAGGAGGGAGAGGTATTCCACCCTTATATCCATACCCTCACATTTTCAGAATTTCACTGAAAATAAATATCTTGGGCATCTCCCATGAAACATTGTCTTGTCTTGTTCTATAATATAGTTTGTTGTTAGGCTATCTACATGTATTCAGGGAAAACAGTTTTATAACAGTTTTATACCTTACTAACCTGACTAAGTTTTATAACCTGACAAGGTAAGCATGACACTTTTATCCCTCATACACCTGTGAACTAGTACTGCATGTCACTGATAGGTGTCACTACTTTATTAACTTTCACAGCATTTTTGGTTGTAAAACAATGGAAAATCAGAAAGAAGGTCCATTGTAAAAACATCAAGTATGTATGGTAATGTCCAGTGTGTGTATCAGACACTAAAAGATGTATCCATTTCTTTAAAACATGCATATGTTAGGACTTCAGAGAATGAAGTTTGTAGGGCCCACAATTACGCCTTCAGTGCCACTAATCTCCTCATTTAGTTACAGGGAATTCTCTTCAATCAATGAGACAGCATCACAATGACTGAACCAAAAAAGAAAAGACTAAAATCTGAGAAGGTTCCCTGCATTATATGCAAAAAGCTAGCTATGCCTGATGAACTTGTTCGATTGACAATTGCTTCCTCTTGGAAAACACTCTATGAAGCAGCAAAAATTCGACAGTTTGAAACAATAATGAAACTTGCCAGTCATGATATGACTGAACTGCCTAATATTCTGTACCATAGTAGCTGCAGATGAGACCACGCATAAAAAAAGCGCTTGCAAAGCTTGCAACTTATCCTGAGACAAACGAACAAAAGGATGAAGAATCAAGACAGTTGAAACGGCAGAGGACATCAGATACATCACGTGTATTTGAAAAGATTTGTATATTTTGTGAAAAGACGACAACATGCGGTCTGTGACAATCAACATCGAGCGATATGTCCAGGTGCTTGGCAAGATCTGGACAGCACTTGGTCGACGGAGAGAAGTCGTCAGGGTCCTCCATTGGTTCCAGCAGGATGGTGCCCCACTCCCGACACTTCAAACGAATCATTGACATGGCTACAGCAGCGTTTTCCTGACCGACTGATCAACCGCAGGTGTGACCCGGAGTAGTCGCCGCATTCACCGGACCTGAACCCCCGAGATTTTTATCTCTGGGTATACCTTGAGGACAGAGTATATGGAAACAAACCCCAGACTATCCCTGACCTGAGGGCAGCAATCACAGCAGAAATAAGAGTGATCCCATGGGAGGAATTCAGCAGGGTCATCGAGAACTTTGCCCGCCGGATCCAAATGTGCTTGCAGTGCAGGGGAGCTTATTTGGAGCGCATTTTGGAGAGCAAGTGAAACAAAGAGTTTTTGTTGTACAGACCTGAAACTTTGGAGATGTCTGCTACACAAGGCTTGACCTAATGAAGTTAAAGTTTTGTGTCGATCTAAATAAAATTTTGGAAGTTAATCGTTTTTTGTGTCATCCTGTATATATATATATATATATATATATATATATATATATATATACATATATATATTATATATATATATATATATATATATGTATATGTATATGTATATGTATATAAATATATATATATATATATATGTATATGTATATATATATATATATATATATATATATATATATATATGCATATATGCATATATATATATACATATATATATATGCATATATACATATATATATATATATATATATATGTGTGTGTGTATATGTATATCTATACATATATATATTTATATATATATATATATATATATATATATATATATATATATATATATATACATATGTAAATATATATATATATATATATACATAGGTAAATATATATATATATATATATATATATATATATATATATATATATATAACAACTAAGATTTTTGCTTCTGGCCAGCTTAAGTTTGAGGATGAAGAGGACAGCAAGAAGACTTCGGATCATTTTACATATTTATTCTACACCTACGTTTCGGGATTACATTCCTATCTTCAGGGCTACATAAAAGACGAAATTATGTTTACATTAGAAATCAATGATGCATTTTTTTTTTTTGCTTTAAATTCATTTGGTATCAAAAAACAAATTATTAAAAAAACTGTTAAAAGAATAAAAATACAGAAACCTAGACGGTATATAAAAACATGTTGCTAACTGAGGTCCTTTACAATTATGATAATAAAAACACTTGTGATCAAAATAGAATGTCAAAAAACAAAAATATACATATTATAAATGAATGGTCGAACTTACTGTCAAGAGATGTGGCTGAAAACTATAAGAATATTTGAAAAAATTCTTGAAGAAAATGCTTTAACTGCGAACAAACCAAAAAAGATCAACAAGGGATAATAGTTAATGGCAGTTAGGCAATATGTAATGGTGTTGAGGTGGTTTGATTATTTAAGGAAGGAGACAGTTTCTTGATATAAAGAGATTCCAAGAGAAGGAGCGAAAGGCAATCGGAAGTTTGGGAAAGAATTTCGAAATGGTTGTATTGGATATGAGTTTTACATGGGTTTGAGTGATTTCTTATAGAGGAAAATTCTTGGGATTTTAATATGGAACCAGTGCGATGACTGACCCCCCTATGGGAATCGATGCGGACCTTCAGTAATCGTCGGGTAAACCCGATATAGTTTCCAAAATTACATTTTGGACAAGTATACTTGTAAACAACGAAGGACCGCATCAACTCCAGGAGGGTGTCTTTGAACCTGAAACGTTTGCCAATATTTAAACGGTTTTTTTTTTTTGATATAAACTTAAAATTGACATATGGTTACAGATTCCTAGGGGCTGTGGTGAGCTCGTTTCTGAAAAGAGTATTTTATACATATGGCAATGATACATACACTAGTTTTGGGGGAACCTCAGGACATCTATATTTAGGCTGAAAAATATAATTAAGAAATCTATTAACAATTTTGACATAGAGGTGTGAAGGATAACAATTGTCTATATATATATATATATATATATATATATATATATATATATATATATGTGTGTGTGTGTGTGTGTGTGTGTGTGTGTGTGTTTTGGTGCGCATGTGTGTAAGTGTATGTACAGATTATAAGCATACATATTTGTATATGTATAGATAAGTGTGTGGTTATATGCATATACCCACATGTATACATACACGCATACATAAATAAGCGGAACCAGGTCTTGAATGAATGCAACACGAATAGCCAATACTTGCAGCAATCACAGAATACGGGCGAAATGACAGGGAAGGCCAACGATGTCGAACATTTCATGCAGAAGCAGCGTCAGTTAATATCAATATTATTATTATTATTATTATTATTATTATTATTATTATCATGCTATAAGGCCAAGGACTCCAACAGGGAAATATAGCCCAATGAGGAATGGAAATATGAAAATAAATAAACTAAATGAGAAGCACGGTCCAGATATAACTTAAGCAATGAATAGTTAATATATTTCATTTTAATATAAGTAACGAAGTTAAAATATATCTGTCATATATGAAATACGAAAAGAGACTCGTGTTACCCTGTTCAACATAAAAACACTTGCTGCATGTGTGTTTTTCTGAACTTATAACGATCCAACTGCCTGTTGGGTGCATGAGGAAAGAGGAGAATATGTAAAGAATAAACCAGGCTCCTCAGGGTATGTATAAGCAAAGGAAAATTGAGCTGTAACAATAAAGAGATCCAATATAGCATTATATGGCCACTCATAGGATCCAATAACTCTCAAGCGGTAGTATAGTGGTGTATTTGGTTTAAAACTTTATCTGTATGATTACATTACATCAGGCTAGACTGTGACACTAAAGTGTGCTGACCAGAAAGATATTTCTAGTGAGTAGTGTAATTTTAAATGGAATGAATAATGATGAACACGATGCTGTTTTTTTTTTATTTCATAAACATTTCTATTTTCTTCTGCGTGTTTGTGTTTATAACCTATATATTTTTAGATATGATTAGTTTTGCGCATGTAACTTGTTGGATATTGTGTTTTCGATTAGATGGGAAGAGAGAAGAGCAAGTATAATAGCCTTCTTTAAAAAAGGAGATTTAGTTAAAGGCCACGCTTCCACCTGAAATGTCGTGTGCATCAAGGCCCAACCTTTTCAATGATGGACGTATGAAGCATCGGGGGAAAAAAACAAATTGTTTTGATTTTTGGTATAATCATAGATTTTATCCTACCTGATACTGATATAATCGAAGTCGCATTATGTGTTGGTGTGTACCCACGCTGGAGTTTTTGTAATTTTTATTGATATTTATTTTTATTGTCATAAATTTGGGTGATTGCAAGTTTGCATAATTTAGCTTTCATTTACAAAGGTCGCTTTTTTTTCACTGTACACATTTTATATTGTAAAACACTGGTCATAAAAAAGAACAATTCAAAACTATCAATTTCAATAGAGATTTCTACTCTCTATTTCATAATAATATATCATAGCAGAGCCTTTATACTGTGAAGAAGTTTGGGTGATGAAGATTGAGCATTTCTTTAGAACTGAGTTCTTGTGACAACCAATATCCAGAGAATTTATTTTTAGATAAAAAAATCCAAACCTGTGCTGCAACATTATCAAATCCATGTTACAGTACAGAGAAGACGCCGCTAAGTAATTATGCTTTGGTGCTTTGATGTAGGGAAGCCCGAAGATAAGAAACA
>NC_090748.1:16749176-16769176 GCF_036898095.1 Palaemon carinicauda | reverse complement strand
TTTTTCATAGTAAAAAATGCCATCCAAAGTGGATTTCTATAGTCTATGCACTTGTTGCACTACATGTCTCAAAATTAAAATTTGGTCAGTACTACTACTTTTTCTGAATCCTGCGTGTTCATCTCACAGCTTCTCATTAATCTTTCTCTCCAGTCTCTTAAGAATAAGCATACTATATATTTTCATGACAACTGACGTAAGAGTGATGCCTCTGTAATTATTGCAGGTCTCTTATTTTGCCATTTACATCAACACCCCTAACTTCCATTCTTCAGGCTTTGCCTCTTCATCCAACATTCTACAAATTAATCTTGTAAGCAATCTGGGATCACTTCATTTTCAGCCAGCATCTATCTCGGTAGTTATCCATCGTAACCAGGGGGCTTTCCATCTCCTGAGTTTCTTAATGATAGCTTCGACTTCAAACACCATTGAATTCATTCATGGGCACATCAAGGTGTTCCTCAGCTTCAAGTATATCAATCAATTTATTCCCTTCATATATCTTATTCATGACCTTACCAAAGTGTTCCATCCAATGTTGCATTTCTTCATCTTCTGTGGTTATAGCACATCCATCCCTCTTTTGATGGATATATGCTTCTTCCTTCTCTTAACCCCCGTATAAATTTCATTAATAATTCTATGAGCAATCTTAACACTATTGCCACCTCCCTGAATTCATAGTCTTGTCAGCCTCATCTGCTTTCCCTGTATAAATATTCTCTCAAGTCATTCGTGACTTTTCTTTGACCCCACTATCAATACTGGAATACTTAGCGTACTCTACCTTGTAATTTTCATTAATTCTTCGAAAAATTTCATAAGTTAATTTCCGATTTTTTTTTTCTTTTATAGTATCCCAAGTATCATTTGATATCCATGGCTTTCCCTTTGTAACTGCCTGCCCCAAACGTCACTACCAACTGACTGATATATGTTCCTAATATCACATTATCTTTCTTTAATTATCTGTTCTTCGTCTCTTAAATTCTACTTGCAAATCGATTCCTATATTCAACTGCAATTTTTTTCTCTGCTCCCATTTTCTAGAAGCTTGGTTGTAACAAACCTAGGTATTTTATCTACATTTCTGTTAGGTGATTTCAGTTTTAATTTCAGTGCAGCAAAGAGAAGCTGGTGAACACTACCAATATAAGCCCTCTATAGCTTTGTACGTTTCTCAAAGTCCTCCTTTTCTCTTTATTATTGGTTTTGATTTTTTTAATTGCCGCATGGTGAAGTCAATGTATATCTGTGGATGGCCTTATGCTGGAAAAGAGTATCTCCAATGACAAGATTGATAGTTGAACAGAAACTTATAAAATGTGTTACATGCTCATTTGCAACTTAGCAAATACTCTCAACACCCATCACATCCTCTATACCTTGATTATTCACTCCAATATTAGCATTAAAGTCAACAATCCCAAATTTCATATCCCTATCTGGGATCTCATCTATTGCACTCTACAGTTCTTCATAGTATTCATCTTTCCTTTCTTTAGGGGAATCATTTCTTGGTGATTAGCAAACTATAATACTCATATTGCACTGACTTTCTTTAAACTTTGCAAGTAACAATCTACTATTTACAGCTCTCCACTCAGTTAAAGCCTTTTCTGCTATTGGTGTTATCATCATTCCTACTCCTTCTCTTCCAACTCCATCTGTTCTTCCTGAATATGTCATTGTCATGGGTAGATAGAATAATATAGAAAAGAATGTTAAAACATGTGATTTTCTACTCTTGAGAAACAGAGAGAGAGGAGGTTCCGCTAGTGTTTACTGGAAACTGTCACCGTCGTTGATGGATATCAAGATATTTATTAGGTGTGCCTAGTTCAGCAGACCTTGGCATAACGATCGTCTGTTCGTAGCAATCCGAGGACCCATAGGACAAGGAGAGCGGTATTGTCGCCGAAGAATATACATTAACGGAAGGTAAACACATGCCTCGCTTTAATTATAGCGCCATATGGATACACGAGCACAGCCTTCGCGAAGATGCTATCAAAGAGGCGTGGTTTTAAGGAAAACCAATAAGGATGAAGAAAGGAAAAAATTTCCTTATATGGAATTGTCCATAGTTAACCCCTCCCAAACAGGGATATATAAACTTCAACGAGAATGAGAGAGAGGGAGTAAGACAGATAGAACGCGAGTAAGACAGATAGAACGAGAGTATGACGGATAGAACGGGAGTACGAAAAGGGGAACGAGAGAGAGAGAGAGAGAGAGAGAGAGAGAGAGAGAGAGAACAAGCATAGGGAAGGAGAGAAGATGTAAGGACCAGAATGCAGATGTGACCAGCCTTGTCCGAGATGTCAGAACGAGTTGACCCCTGCCCTGATCACCTACCACGAAACGCCCGGACCTGAAATATCTACGTTCCTGTCAACCGTCGAGAGCTGCTGTGAAGAGTAGTATTTTTTTTGTATTATTTATCTACCATCTTGACTGTTACCCTATTTGCTGGAGTGTAGTTTAATCAAATGATTTTCTTTGTTTAGTTCAGTGCTTCCTAAGTACTCAATCAAGAAACTTTGACCTTTGATTAGTTGTAAATAAAATTATGTTTTCTTTTGCGAGTTTTCTTTCTATATTTCCTGTTGTTTCAAGAGGTATACTGGTCGAGAAATCCTAATTTCATTAATCAATTCAAAAGAACCTGGTTCGATCCCCACGAGGATCGTAACAGTTATATATATATATATATATATACATATATATATATATATACATATATATATATATATGTATATATATATATATATATATATGTATATATACATATATATATATATATATATATATTGCCTTAGTCCATGGTTCCCGTGCCAATCGTCTTACAACGTGTTTCACTTAGGGCTAAGGTATCCAAACTATATTTCATAAATTCATTCTCCACTTGCTGTAACTTCCTAATCTGATTCACACACACACACACACACACACACATATATATATATATATATATATAATATCATCAGCTGTTGTTAGTTTATAGCAGAACAAAGGACTTAGACATATCCTCCCACTTGCATCTGTTAGTTCGTCAATCCATCGTCTTCTCTTCCTTCTGCTGCTTCTTCGTAATCTGTAGAGACACATTTTGCTATTCTTAATGTCGATATGTTGTCTACCATTCTCATTATATGCCCTGCGCATGTTCATTTTATTTTTCTTATATGTTGTTAGAGTATACTTGAGTTTGATCTCATATCCACAGTGTTTCTTTTCTGTCTGTTAATGCTATTCCCATCATTATTTTATCTATAGCTCTCTTAGTTATATTTGTTTATGGTCTAAGGCTTTAGTAAGGCTCCAAGTTTTTGATGTGCAAGTTAAAATTAGAAGGACCATCTAAAAAAACACTTTTCTTTTTATAGACTGGAGCATTTCACTTTTCATAATCTCTTGTTTTTCAAAAAGCTGTCACTCCCATGCTCATCGTTCTTGTGATTTCGGTCTCATCCTGGGGAAACACTTACTGTCTGTGTTTAAATCGTATATTTACTAACAATCTCTAAAGGTTTGTCTATTACTATCATTTGTTGTCTCTGCATTTTCATTGAACCTCATCTTAATTTGACTCATATTCCTTTTCAGTCTTACATATCTGTTTTCTCTATTTAAATCTTCTATCATCTTTTGCAGTAAATCCCATGATTCACTAAATACAACTACTGTATGTCATCTGCAGATCTTTAGTTATTAAGGTATTCCCTTTAATATTTTATTTCTTAATATTCCTAATCTAAATTTTTTGATAACTTCCTCTTAAGTTCGCTGCCAATAATTCATATAAACGTATATTTATGTATGTATATATATATGTATATATATATATATATATATATACACATATATATATATATGTATATATATAAATATATATATATGTATATACAGTATATATATATATATATATATATGTGTGTGTGTGTGTGTATATATATAAATATATATATATATATATATATGTGTGTGTGTGTGTGTGTGTGTGTGTTTATATATGTATATATATGAATATAAATATACATATGTATATATACACACACACACACACACATATATATATATATATATATATACAAAGGAGTTGGAAATTGAGGTCCCATCTCTCCTAAATTATTCACAACCTGTCCAGAGGAAGTTATCAGAATCCTTTATTCGTTCATCGTCACTTCCATCATCTACGCCATAATTATTTTTAATAATCTATGGATTTATTTGGGTATGGTGAATTTGAATATAAAATTTCACATTGATAAAAGAAATCAATCAAGTTAACATCATATTGGAGTATTGATGTCACTATATCCGAAAACATAATGTGTCTGAAATAGCCAGATATTAATTGCCGGTGCTCTCTCTCTCTCTCTCTCTCTCTCTCTCTCTCTCTCTCTCTAAATGATTAAATGATTAATTCGGCTAATCGCGTTAGTGTAATGGTCAGAGACTTCAATTTAAATAATAGTCAATATAATTTGGAAAATCGCAATGTTCGTTTATATGCACTATATGTTAATATTTAAATAATATTCGAGAGAATCAATAAGCAAATATTGGTTAAAAGCTAGAGAACACAGTATTTTTTTCACAAAAATTCAATACATAATCAATTAAATTGAATAGGAATATGTCAAAAATATATTCAAACAACAATAATATTAAAAAAAAATGTAAATAAAAACGTGTGTTGAATAACTCATATTTCATAGGTTTTAAAAAATAGCATTAGCTAAAGCCACACAATTAATTATTTTAATGTGACAGGTTCATATGAATAAGAGATATAATATGAACCACAAGCACTAATCCACACACACACACACACACACACATTATATATATATATATACATATATATATATATATATATATACTGTATATGTGAGTGTGCGTGTCTGTGTATGTGTGTGCACGTGTATATATATATATATATATATATATACACTGTATGATAATTTTACATATTTAGACGTGTTTTCATATATATTTATCTAAACCATATATTATACATCTCCTAATATGTGGATTCTCTTTATACCCCGGGATCAGAGTCCCAAGTGGGGATCAACTCAAAGATAATAGCTTCTGGTCGGCCAGGAAATCGTACTCGGGCACAAGAAACTGAGGTTCCATTGACTTACCAACCCAGCCACACTCCTTATGGCCGACTTGGTAAGTAAATGGAACCTCATGTTCTTGGGTCCAGGTTCGATTTCCTGGCCGGCCAGAGGGTATTACCTTTGATTTGATTCCCCCTTGCGTCTTTGATCTCGAGGCAGAGAGAATCTAAATATTAATAGGTGTATAATATATGGCTTATATACACACACACACACACATATATATATATATATACAGTATATATATAGCATATATATATATATATATATACAGTATATATATAGCATATATATATATATATATAGCATATATATACATATATAATATATATATATATATATATACATATATATATATATATATATATTGTATGTTGATATGAATCCCTACAAATTCCAAAGTTTTATTCTCAGCAGCAGTAATGTTGTGTGTCAGTATATATCACGATCTGAGTATTGATTGAAGTATGTGTGCGTGCATGTAAGCTTCAGGGTACATCAGTTCAAAAGTCATTCTTTTAAACTAGTTTTCAGATACCTCCCTAGATTGTCCTATGTTTGACCTTGGGTAAAATAGGTAAAGTGTTTCTGGTCGCACAATATTGGAAAACTACCCATCGAGACTGGCATCACCTGTCTATAAAGGTGAAGGTGATAGCTGAACATCCAGCATATTCATCCTTAATAGAGAGGTGAGGCTGGCCTCAATGTGTAGATTTCCATTGATGCTGATACAAGGAACCTCTATAATTTGCACAGGTGGGCCGTTGAAAATTAGTGTTCTTTAATTTCTTGAAATTGTTCTTGATAAGTAGGATCATTGTTCATTTTGTTACTTACCATCCCTTTTGTTTTGATGAGTTCTACAATACTCCTAAGCGCCATGACAGGATCCTTCCTGGTTGATATTTATGCACCATTTAATTTATGCGGATTTAGGAGTATTTTTTTTCTTGCTTGCCATAACGGTTAGTCTCTTGCTATGGAAAGGACGATCCCTTATGCAACCATAAGGGATTCCCCTTTCTGAAAGAGTTCGATGAGATTTTTCAACAATGTTACAATTTAGGTTACGACGTCATTCTTCGTGATTCTTTTATGCGCAATAAAATCTCACCCAGCTGGAACATTTAATAGGCAAAGTTCTGTCATGAGCTTCTAATTTGAAATTCCCAGAGACGAGTTACTGTATTTGGTAATTGTTTGAAAGTATCTTCCACTACTTATGTCGCAGGGATCACAGTCTCTAATCAATGATATCCAGGAAACACTTTCTCAGGAGACAGCCCATCAATTTTATCTTCCAGTGCACATTGGCATTTTGATCCGATAAAAATGGCTTTTAACCAGCTTAAATACAGTCATTATCATCAGACACATAAGCAGAGAACAAGAGAGCTTTAAAAAGGGTACAAGTAACGTTGGCTATTCGTTCTTCTGGGCTTACCCACAAGTTCTCAACTAGAAAACATTAGTTCCAATTTCCCTGAGTAATTGCGTTGACCTCACATTCCGAATTAATTCTCTGTCCACGAATTCTTTCTTGCAAATACACGAGTCTTCCTAGTCGAGATAATGAACTACTGTTTTCAATGGTTTTACGATTGCATTCCGATTTAATTCCCTATTAGAAAATTCTTCCTTGCAAGTTCACGAGTCTTCTTAATCTAGAAAATTAATTCCTGAGTCTGTGTTCATGATTTCTTTCTTGCAAGTGCAGGAATCATTAAAACCTCGAATTTAAACTCTAATTTTGAATGGTAATAGTTTTACGTTCCAAATGAACTCCTTGTTCATGAACTCTTCCTTGCACTTTCAAGAGAATTCCTAATCTAGAAAATGAACTTCTGATTTTAATGGTCTTCTTGTCAATCGTTAATCCCTCATATTTCTTCACGTCGAACGTTATGTAATATTACTGAAATTGTGTAGCGAAAGTTTGAGCATTTTTTCCCAATTGCCCCATCGCTATCTTGGTGCTAATCTCTTGGGTAGGGAATTTCTGCAGAGATTATGACTGTCCATGGAAATTACTGAAAAGTTGATGACGGGATTTTGCGAAGGGAGCTTCAAAAACTTTTAGCGTTAGAAAAAAAAAAATATATTGCTGGATTATTGGAAAGGGATTTACTTGAAAATGAACTTATAAGAGAGAGGTATATATTTGATTGGACAAACTGAGTTTTCATCAACTCCTTCGATAGTTAATCCCTCTTAATGTATATAAATATTCTAAATTAAACTTTATAGCCTTTCTTAAAACTCATTAGAATGAAAACTTAAAGCTTTAAATCATTTATTTTTCTCATTCTTCTCAGGGTGTCCTAATTCAAGAAAGATGAAGAACCGTAATAGGATTTTATAACATTCTTCTTACCCACATGACAGCATTAAACACGAATAGCATAACTAATTACGCGAGAGAGAGAGAGAGAGAGAGAGAGAGAGAGAGAGAGAGAGAGAGAGAGAGAGAGAGAGAGAGAGAGAGGGGGGGGGATGGCGAGAATAACATTCAAATGAAAGTTGTTTTTCATTTTCTTTATTGTATCACAGACAGCTAAAGACATCCTTCCCCCTTCCTCTCCTCCAACAGAAACTTGTATAAAATTAATGTACTGATATAGACACTGGATTCCTCACTGAACCCTGTGTTTAATTTAGATTTTCCACGGCGTAATTTACATTTTTCTCGGGACATGAAAATAGAGTCATTTTTAATGCATGCTATTGATGGAGATTATAAGTACATAAAGTAATTAATTTCTGTTCAGTAATTGGCTCGATTCTGTGAATATACTGACTATGTGCTGAATCTTACTTTAAATAACGACAAGGTCCGTATTGATTGACCTATTGATCTGATTCTTCCGATTTAATAATGGTAACTGGGTCATTTAGCATAAGGTCAATTTAAGAAGAAAAACTACCAAGTTGGCTTCTAGGCGAAACAATCCATACAATGAATCTATGAGATTCTTTTGACATTATTAGAATGACAGAAATACATTACCTAGAGTAAAAAGCTACATCAACCAGTTTTTAGAATTACCTTCTGCCAGAACAACAGGATAGTGAGCTATGAAGCGTCCTCTGGCAGAAACAACAATCCAGGCAAGTAGATAGACTGAAGCTTTTCAATCGACCATCCCTGGAAAGACACCTGAAAATAATTCCACTCCGTCCTCGCTCTCATCCTGGGGAACAATGGCTGTCTAGGTTTTTTCTTCTTCAGGTTGAGAAGCATTGTGGATACATTTAGTTCGACTTAATGAGTGATGCAAGTTTATAATTGTGTACGCTTGCTTTATTTACAGTGAGTTCATATTGTGTCTATCAACACCTGATCTCTCTCTCTCTCTCTCTCTCTCTCTCTCTCTCTCTCTCTCTCTCGTTATGACGCATAGCCATCTATCGTGAAAACGGGGGGCCCCATATGCAGCTTTTTCTTCGGACTTTTTCAAAGTGAATACGAAAATTATGACGTATTTCTATTATCTAAAAATTCTTGTTTATAAATTACTTTCTCTCTCTCTCTCTCTCTCTCTCTCTCTCTCTCTCTCTCTCTCTCTCTCTCTCTCTCTCTCTCTCTCTCTCTCTCTCTATATATATATATATATATATATATATATATATATATATATATATATATATATATATATTTATATATATAATATATATATAAATATATATATATATATATATATATATATATATATATATATACATACAGTAAA
Source organism: Palaemon carinicauda (assembly GCF_036898095.1). NCBI lineage: Eukaryota > Metazoa > Arthropoda > Malacostraca > Decapoda > Palaemonidae > Palaemon > Palaemon carinicauda. Next base: position 16,760,304 of record NC_090748.1, on the reverse strand, counting down.
TATATATATATATATATATATATATATATATATATATATGTGTGTGTGTGTGTGTGTGTGTGTATATATATATATATATATATATATATATATATATATATATATGTATATATAAGTGTATATATATATATATATATATATATATATATATATATATATATATGTATATATATGTGTGTAGAAGATAAAGACGTTTATTTTAAATAAAATCATACACGTGTGAACGCTGAAACATTTGATATTTAAAGAATAATTTTTTTACAAAATTTATACTTATGAACATATATTGGTGTTGGCGTATAGGGATCTTTGAGGATATTGATTTTAATGCCTCTGAATTTTATACAATGGCAATTTAAATTGTTCTTGAGTCTACAGTGCCATTTCGCTTACCGTGAATAGTAAATTTCCACTAGAGAAGGTTTTAGCTGTAAAGATCGGAATCTTAATGCAATCCACATCCTTAAGACCAAGAAGGACACTGGATTCTGGTTCAGTTCCAGATTTTTTTTTTTTTCTTGTTCTCTGCGACAAAACTTTCTGCGAGAGACGTCTCTTTGGTGTGTGAGTGGGCAGCAGCAGAAACACACCAAGAATTACACTCATCACGGTAAAGGATGTTTGTATGTTCGTTATTTTCATGTACTCCTGTATTATTCCAATAGGATGAAACAGGTTTTATTCAATTTTTTTTTTCTATTCATTCATATGTAGGTTATTTTGTATACCTTTCCAGTTTTGTTGAAAGGGCTTCTACGCGGCAATACATTCGAGTTATATTCCGACTCAATCAGGAGTCTCTTGTTGGAGAATGTGTTCATGCGTTAAGAGCAAAATATAAAATGTTAGTGTATAAAGGGAACAAAAGATGACAGTCATTAAATCTCCTCCTGCGCACTATCCGGTGGAGGTTATGTGGTCGTAATATCTCTCTCTCTCTCTCTCTCTCCTCTCTCTCTCTCTCTCTCTCTCTCTCTCTCTCTCTGTTAATATACTCCCAGTTATAATTGCTTCAGGGCTAAATAATTTATTGATTAATTAAACTAATGACTACTTATTTCCCCTTTTAATTGTGGACATATATATATACATATATATATATATATATATATATATATATATATATATATATACGTCTATATAAATACACACATATATATATGTATATATATATATATATATATATATATATATATATACATATATATATATATGTTTGTGTGTGTATATATATACATATATGTATATATATATATATATATATATATATATATATATATATATATATATATATATATATAGATATATATATATATAAATATATATATATATATATATATACGTATATTTATATATATATATATATATATATATATATATATATATTTATATTTATATTCCATTCAGCTTCAGCGATGTTTGTTGAAAACAGACTGGATAACCTAAAAACCATCATTCGACGCTCTATAGTAAGTCTCACCTCCCGCCTACGATCAAGTGAAAATCCCCTAATTCAAAATATGCTTGCAAGTGCAGCGAGAATAAAATCCAAAATGTGGGAAACCTGGAATAGGAAAGCGTCAGTACAATGAATTGTAATCACCAATCTTTGATAGTGTGGCTATGCCAAATCTTCATCACTAAATAACTTAGGTATAATACCCAGTAATGTTATGATAACGTGTTTTATTATTTTATATCTTTGTTGTCTGGAAGTCATGTATTTCCTCCACACCACCTGCTCTGTGACTAGATTTTTTCCCCAGAGTTTTATCATTATTCAAGCAAATTTTGTTCCAACAAAATTATCATTGTCATCGGCTTTTTTTTTTTTTTTTTTTTTTTTTTTATATGCATGTTATCATCATTATTAAGCGTTAATATTATTGTGATTTTATTACCCAGACCTTAGAACTCTATGGCCAACCTGCTAATTTATGTTTGTAATCTATCACTGATATTATAGCATATCTCATCTATTTTTTACTGATGTCACACGTGTAAGATCACTGTACCCTTATTGTAACTCTGTATATGGCTTTTGCTGAAATAAAGATTATTATTATTATTATTATTATTATTATTATATATATATATATATATATATATATATATATATATATATATATATATACACACACACTTGGGCATGTTACTCTACGATAATAATAAAAAGACAATGTGTTAGAGGCGTTCAGAAATCAAAGATTATTCCTCTCCGGACAAACTGTCCTCCAGTTCAATCTTCCCCGGCCTCTTTCTGTCTCCATCAGCCAAGACACTTCAACATGTTATGGAGTGTGATGTGGTTCCAGATGGGCTAGAATCAGGGACCAACGTAATCTTCATATATGGAACTTCTGGAGGAGCGATAAAGCTTCACGTCCTAAGATGCATTGCATATTCGAGGCAAGTTGTGAAGGCATTTTATCAGCCTATTTGTAACCTAGGAATCTTCTGCTGCATCTAAGAAAGATGAAAAGGGGATTGGATAGGAGTTTAGAAACTGTTCCATTACCGAGAAAATGTAGGAGACCACAATTTCTCATAAGGAAAGGCACCGGTCCAAATGGAATCGAGTCCTAGATCAATGCAGAACACAAATCTAGTTTCTGAGGGAGGGTGTAAGTTTCATAAATTAGTCCGCTTTAAACGAGAGATAATATTTCTGACTACAAAAAAAAAAAAAAAAAAAATTAATCGTAACCTTCATCGAAGTAGAGGGCTTGTAAAATGTATCATGAAATTCTTTGAAGCCTTGGGAGAAAACCTTTATGTATCTAAAAATTGATCTTAGATTTTAGTTTTTGTATTTTAAGAAATCTATATTTTTCATCTATTAATATTTGTTAATTACTTCCGAATTTTCCAAATATTTTTTTTATCAAAATGCTCACCTCCATTGCCTTTAAATTAACGTGTAATCTCATCACTAAGCCAATGTAGTCCTGAAAAAGATTCAAGAAGTGATTTGAAACTCGTGTCGACACCAAATACTGAATGGAGAATCGTAAATGTAGTTTTCCTGTTATCCTGAAAACCATCGGGGTAACAGTTTTACCGGAAAGATGTTATTTTCGATTTCTGAACGCCACAAAACATTAGCTATTCATTAAATATTTGTATATATATATATATATATATATATATATATATATATATATATATATATATATGTATATATATATATATATATATATATATATATATATATATATATATATATATATCATTATCATTATCATCAGAGGTGGCGGCAGCTAGTAATTTACATTTCGCAAAATTGACAGGGAAATAGGCAGGTCTAGAAATCCATTTATTATAAATCCCGACGTTTCGTGATCGTCATTTATCACATCTTCCAGGGTTACAAATAAGAAGTACAGATATAACATTAAGAAGCAGTAATAAAAATATACAAATATAAAAAGTAAAAATTAGTAAAAAAAAAAAAAATAAAAAATTCGAGTAAATATATATATATATATATATATATATATATATATATATATATATATATATATATATATATATATATATATATATACATATATACACTAATAGTGTGCAATATGATATTTATGGCCCTACAACTGCAGAAATTCGTATCAATAACACTTTTTAAAATATGCAAAAGAACAGTACGTAAAATGAACAACTTACTTTTTCATTCACCAAACGTTCTGGAGCTGGTGAGAAATGAAATCAAATTTTCCATGATTTACTTATTTCAAAGAGAATTTTGATTTTTATGTTTTGAAAAAACAACAAGAGATCGAAATATCATATATAACGTTTGCCTAATTGTGTTTACGGGATGATGTTTTTTCTTATAAATTTTCATAAAACATTTTGGTAACCTATGTAACTTTTTATAACACTTTTGGGAACATTAGTTAATTTCTATAACACTTTTGGGAAAATATATTAATTTTTATAACACATTTTGCTAACATATGTTAATTTTCATAACACTTTTTGGTAACATGTTATATTAGAGTAGCCAAGTGCACTAAACTTCTCTTATGTTTTCCTTGTCTAATGTTGACTTAAAAAAAGATTTTCTTAACCTATCCCTGATATACAGATAAGCTGGCATTGAAAGAGTCCGTAAAAAGCCAATGGCAAAGGATGCATAATTCCTCAAAATATATCTTTTATCTAATCCTTTCCAGTAAGGAGCATTGTAAGCGTTATAGCCTTCCATAAACAATATATATTTCTGTAGCGTTTTATAAGTTATTACTACAAACCCTGATATAAAAAATCGTACCAAAACATCCTTTCATTGAATATACCATAAAAGCCTTTTATAAATACGTCTGTACCTTTCTCAAAAGGAAATAAAAAAAACTCATAATAATGAGGCTATTGGAAGTATGAGTAAGCAAACTGAAGGGTGTGATGAACGGTGGGAGCAGCGAGATAATAATACATTGTCAGCATCTGTCTATCCTTAGCCAAGGTCACCGACATAAATAGTAACCGATTGCAAGGGGAGAGGCAGTTCAAAGGACATTTTCGGCAATTGATTGCTTTTTGGAAATGAGATACAGGGAGATATATTGGGTTAGGCAATTCAGTCTAATCACAGATGTATGATTGTAAATAGAATCGTAGATAGATTAAAAACTAGATGGAAAAAAAGACTGAATACATAGAGTAGATATGTATTCTATTCATCGTGTCAAGTGGGATTCCCATAGAAAAGGGAGAGCGAGAACTTAGAGATGCTTGTATAAGCAAAGGAATAGGGCTAATACATAACCTCTTAGTATATCGATTTACAATGAAAACCATTTGTGTTCTGTGGTCGCAATTATAAACTTGAAAGTATTTTTTAAACTGATGCAATTTTCCTACACTCAGGACTTCATCTGAGCAGAGAGAGAGAGAGAGAGAGAGAGAGAGAGAGAGAGAGAGAGAGAGAGAGAGAGAGAGAGAGAGAGAGATACATTCCCTTAGGAAAGAGAGTTATTAAATTTTGGTCGATAGTTACATCCAATTCCCAAGAAATCCAGAAATACAATACAGTCTCTCTACTCCAATTCGAAGTAAACACGAACAATATTTGACATTAGTGTGTTTTATCTGTGAGTTGTTACACGATATAGCTCTGTGATTTGTGTTACTACTGTGAAAAAAGATATTTGATACAATATCTAGTACACACACAAACACACACGCACACACACGTGTATATATATATATATATATATATATATATATATATATATATATATATATATATATATATATATATATATATATATATATATATATATATACATATATATATATATATATATATATATATATATATATATATGATAAATTTTTTGCACATTTAAATGTGTTTCTTTCATATTTCAAATAAGCCATATATATTAATACATTAAAGTCTGGATTCTCTTAACGACCTCGGGATCAGAGCCCAAGGCGGAACCGCCCAAAGACTATATCGGACCAGCGGGGATTTGAACCCTCATCTAGGATATCTGTATGCCAGTGACCATACCACTCCGCCACGAAGAAAGATAAAAGTCAATGACAATTCCTCTATACATATACCTATCAAATTCAGGTTTTCTGTACTTAGGATTGAAATCAACCCATCTTCACCATCGTAGCTAATTGGTAGGTTTGGGACTTGGCATTCGATTAATGATAATTTTTTTTTTTTTTTTTTTTGTCATTGACTTTTATCTTTCTTCGTGGCGGAGTGGTATGGTCACTGGCATACAGATATCCTGGACGAGGGTTCAAATCCCCGCTGGTCCGATATCATAGTCTTTGGGCGGTTCCGCCTTGGGCTCTGATCCCGAGGTCGTTAAGAAAATCCAGACTTTAATGTATTAATATATATGGCCTATTTGAAATATGAAAGAAACACGTTTAAATGTGCAAAAAATTTATCATTAATCGAATGCCAAGTCCCAAACCTACCAATTAGCTACGATGGTGAAGATGGGTTGATTTCAATTCTAAGTACAGAAAACCTGAATTTGACAGGTGTATGTATAGAGGAATTGTCATTGACTTTTATCTTTCTTCGTGGCGGAGTGGTATGGTCACTGGCATACAGATATCCTGGACGAGGGTTCAAATCCCCGCTGGTCCGATATCATAGTCTTTGGGCGGTTCCGCCTTGGGCTCTGATCCCGAGGTCGTTAAGAGAATCCAGACTTTAATGTATTAATATATATGGCTTATTTGAAATATATATATATATATATATATATATATATATATATATATATATATATATATATATATATATATATGAATATACACATATATATTTATATATATATAAATATATTTATATATAGAGATATATATGAATACATATGCATATATACGCAATGCTAACATTATCAGTATCAATCCTGATCTTCATACATACAAAACTCAGTGTTTGCAAGGGCTAAGAATGGACATGGAGCTAGTATTTGTTTATATATATATACAAATACCCATATATATATATATATATATATATATATATATATATATATATATATATATATATATATATATATATATACAAACACCCATATATAATATATATATATATATATAGATATATATATTTATATATATATATGTATATATATAAACACATATATATACATGATTTACATATATATATATATATATATATATATGTGTGTGTGTGTGTGTGTGTATATATATGTGTGTGTATGTATGTATATATACACATATATACATACATACTGTATATATATATATATATATATATATATATATATATATATATATATATATATATATATATATGTGTGTGTGTGTGTATATATATATATACACACACACACACACACATATATATATATATATATATATATATATATATATATATATATATATATATGTTCTAAGTGATATAACAGTGTTAATCAAATAAATTCAAGCAGTCATAGAATGGTAAAGTGCAATTTTTTCTTTATCTGAGGAAAGAAAGAGTAGTATTAATTTTAGGAAAGCAATTAAGAAAGTACAGAAGAAATTGATAGTAATTTAACAAAATTTGTATTGAAATCAGCACAAAAGATATGTGGTATAGTTCCTAAACAAGATGAAAAGAAATATATCAGAAAACACCAAAAACCCAATAAAGCAAAGATTTGATATGAATGTGAAATTCAAGAGAGATGAAAAAGAATTAGCAGAACTATCAAAAACAATAAACAAACTTAACACCAAAGACATAAGTAATCGCAATCAGACCAAAATTAACTAAACACTAAAGAAAGGAAGAAGTTTCAAATTGATGAAAAGAAGACTTAGAACAGGGTGGCAACAGATGTTTGCTTAAAAGGTTAAAAATAAAGATATAATAAAAACATGTAGTGATGAAAATTGCAAAGTATATCTGTGCAATGCTATACAGTTATGATATAACAAATAACTTTCCCAATAGAAATAATGAAATACTTGAGCCGGTACCAGCCGTAACAGTAGGAGAAGTAAAGTATACATTAAAAGGCTTGAAAGGATGAAAAACAGCAGGAGAAGATGGCCTAGCAATGGATTTAATAATAGATGGGGGAGATTTCATAGTAGTAAAACTCACTGAACTCTACGCCAAATGTCTGCAAGAATGCTCTATAGTACCTATAGCTTAGAGAAACTTTATCATTATACTAATTCACAAATAGGAAGACACAAAAGGCCTAAAAAATTACCGCTCAATAAGTTTACTCTCCGTAACATATAAATATTTACAAAAATCATATTAGGCAGGCTTTAGAAGTGGGTATTCACAACTGACCATATCCATGTAATTAACCAGGTAATGGAAAAATCAACAAAGAATAACAAGCCACTATGTAGGGCATTATTAGACTACGATAGAACTTTTGATGCTGTCGAAACCTCAGTAGTAATGAAAGTCCTTCAAAAACAAGGTATAGAAGAAACTTATATTAGAGAATTTATAGTAATCTTAAAACTATATAAAGATAGTGAGAAAATTCCGACTGAGAAAGGAATTAGACAAGGAGGCTCCATGTCTCCTAAACTATTCACAGCATGCCTAGAAGTTTTAATGAATTTAGATTGGGAAAATGTAAGAATTAATATTAATGGAGAACACCTTAGTAACTTAAGCTTTGCAGATGACATAGTTGTGTTTAGTGAATCATTGGAATCATTACGAAAGATGACAGAAAATTTCAATAGAGAAAGCAGAAACTGAGGAACTGAAAATAGATAGGAGTAAAGCTAAGAAAATTTTCAATAAAAATGCAGACAGCAAACAAGAGTTATGGACGAGCTTCTAGAGATTGTTAATGAATATGGGACAGACAGTAAGTGTTTCCCCAGGATACAAGACGAAATTAAAAGAAGGGTAAGCATGGTATGGAGAATATTTGATGAACAAAATCATGTTAGGAAACGTAAAATGCCACTTTCTCTGAAAAGAAAGTATTTAATCAAGAGAATCTTAGAACATTACTAAAGCCTTAGAGCATAACTTAGTTATAACTCAAAGAGCTGTGGAAAGAATAATGATAGGAGTAACACTAAGAGACAGAAAAAGAGCAGCCACCCGTTGAGATACTACCGCTAGAGAGTTACGGGGTCATTTGACTGGCCAGACAGTACTACATTGGATCTTTCTCTCTAGTTACGGTTCACTTTCCCTTTGCCTACACATACACCTATTAGTCTGGCTTATTCTTTACATATTCTCCTCAGTCCTCATACACCTGTCAACGCCGAGATTACCCAACAATTCTTCTTCGTCCACTGCTATTGTTCAGTGGCTACTTTCCTCTTGGTAAGGGTAGAAGAGACTCTTTAGCTATGGTAAGCAGCTCTTCTAGGAGAAAGACTGTTCTTGGGTAGTGCCATAGCCTCTGGACCATGGTCTTCCACTGTCTTGGGTTAGAGCTCTCTTGCTTGAGGGCACACTTGAGCACACTATTTTATCTAATTTCTCTTTCTCTTGTTTTGTTAAAGTTTATATAGTAAATATTTGTGTTAATGTTGTTACTGTTTTAAATATTTAATTTTTCCTTTTTTCCTTTCCTCACTGGGCTATTTTCTCTGATGGAGCCCCTGGGCTTATAGCATCCTGCTTTTCCAACTAGGGTTGTAGCTTAGCAAGTAATAATAATAATAATAATAATAATAATAATAATAAAGCCTTTGCTCTGCAGTAGACTAGTAACGGGTGTCGATGATGATGACAATACACACACACACACACACACACACACACACACACACACACATATATATATATATATATATATATATATATATATATATATATATATATATATATATATATATATATACATATATATATATATATATATATATATATATATATATTTATATATATATATATTTATACATACATATGTATATATATATATATATATATATATATATATATATATATATATATATATATGTATGCATATACAGTATATATATATATATATATATATATATATATATGTGTGTGTGTGTGTGTGTGTGTGTGTGTGTGTGTGTATAAGTATATATACATATTCAAATAAGCCCTGTCTGGATTCTCTTAACGACCTCGGGATCAGAGCCACAGGCGGCAAAATCACACAAAGACAAGAGCTTGTGGCCGGCCGGGAGTCGAACCCTGTTCCGGCAAACTTGTATAGACAGTGACTACCACTTGGCCACGAATGCCAAGTAATAAACTACCAATTAGCTACGATGGTGAAGATGGGATAATTTCAATTCTAAGTACAAAACTCCTGATTCGACAGGTATAAGTACAGCAGAATTGTAGTTGACTTTTATCTTTCTTCGTGGCCAAGTGGTAGTCACTGTCTCTACTAGTTTGCCGGACCAGGATTCGACTCCCAGCCGGTCACAAGCTCTTGTCTTTGTATGATTTTGCCTGGGGCTCTGATCCCGAGGTCGTTAAGAGAATCCTGACATTAATGTATCAAAAAAAAAGAAAATATATACATGGCTTATTTGAATATGAAAAACACGTCCAAAGGTGCGAAATTTATCATATATGTATATATACATACATACATTTATATATATATATATATATATATGTGTGTGTGTGTGTGTGTGTGTCTGTGTATGTACGTGTTTATAATCTTTATTATGCAAGCTGTTGTATTTTTTCTGTTAAAGACTTTAGATCCAGGTCGTGGAATTGCCTCAAACATATTCCTATACGTTATTTTGTATAATGTACTCCTTAACCTAATTTGGGTTTTGGATTAAATCATAAACCTTAGAATGCTGGTACATATCTCAATTTTGATTTTATGATTTTTAACAATTCAGAAAGACATCGAAGAAGCAACGTGTCGTATTTTGCATGTTTTCTCAATGAACGCCGTCCAGGGACAATGAGGTGTGAAAATAAGTCTTCAAGTCACGCGTTCTTGAAGTACCGTCTTGGAACCTGCTAAAAGATGGCCCATGAATTTACGAGCCAGTCTTGAAGGAAGGGTTAGGGAATGGGGTGAGCTGGAGAATGGCATTAAAGGAAGGGGTAATATAGAGGGAGCTGGAGGGTCTAAGGAAGGGGTAATATATTCAGACTCTTGAAGTCGGGAGCCCCCTTCTGATTAGGATTTGCCGAGAGATAATGAACTAATTTCCAGGAGGCGCTTTGCCTGTGGGGTGGCCGATAGGAGCGGGATGTAAAAAGGTAGGGAGAGAGACATATTTCTATTCAAGTAAAACCACACACGCACACCTTACTTATTAGCCTGCAGGAGTCTTTTTTTTTTTTCGAAGGGGGAAGGCCGCATTTTTTTTTTTTTTTTTTTTATGTATCCCTCGTTTCTTTACGTAAGTCATCTTTTTCATTCAAGCACACTACAAATCCTTCGATAGCTAATCAAATAATTTTATGTTCTTTAAGTATGCATTTTTATTCATCATCAGAAAAGAAGAAACAAATTGTGTAGAGTATAGCAATATCAATAGACACGATAAAATAAATGAAAACTTATAGTGATGCATTAAATCTCTCGTTACATGGAATAAGGTCCTTTTTACTGCGGCATCACAGTTACGGTTCAACGATGTAATTTGGCGAAGTGGAGCCGCTTCATGAAACGTTCGTACTATGCTTTACTCA
>NC_090748.1:16734176-16741676 GCF_036898095.1 Palaemon carinicauda | reverse complement strand
ATGCAAACGTCTTCTCTTATTAAATCGCCATGTGAAAGATGTTTAAACAAACGTTCATGTCATATGTGCATGTGACGAATTGTTTACGAGAATTTAAGTGGTCAGACACAGAGTGACAGCTTTAAATATATGACGTTGGATTAAGGAAGCAGGTTGGAAAAATATTTCTCTTCTTTTCCTGATTTGAAAAGATATCTTGTAAGGGACGGCGACGATTTATCTATTCAAATTGAATCAACAACCAGGAAGTAAGGAAGAAATCGTGTTCTTTTCCTATCTGGTGCGTTATATATATATATATATATATATATATATATATATATATATATATATATGTGTGTGTATATATATATATATATATATATATATATATATATATATATATATATATATATATATATATATATATATATATATATTACCGTCAAAATTCCACAACTCCCTTAATATCTTAAGTATTTGATTATCTTTTGACAAAACGTCTAAATAGTAATGCTGAGGGTAATACTCTGTTCTCTAAATTACAATTTGACTTTTGCAAAGGCCTTGGAGTATGTAATTCACTTCACATAATCTCCAATACTGAACAAAAATTATTTGATTGTGATCAAGAGGTTCGCATGATTAGCCTTTGTTTTAGTGCTTCCTTTTACCGTGTTAATCATGAAGCCTTTGTTTTGAAACTCAAACAGTTGGGAGTAGGTGGGTCTTTTCTTAGCATCATTATTGAAGAAACAAATTGCACAAAGTTGTTATTGATTGGCACCATAATGAATATAGGAATGTGATATCTGGTGTTCTTCAGTGAAGTGTTCTCTCCCAATTACTTGTCATACTATATTCTCATGATATGTGGTTTGGCCTAAAGAACAAGTTCGTTGCATATGCAAATGATTATAATCTCTTTGCTTCATTTCCATCTCCTGAAGTAGATCTGGGATTGTTGATTTCCTCATTAGAAATCTAATTAAAATTAGTTCGTTTTGCAAATTGTGGGGTATGGAGTTAAACCCTAACAAAACTCATAATATGATTTTATGTAGGGTGAGTATATTGTCTCCTCAACATTCAAATTTCAGCTCTGACAATGTTTCTTTAACTATATATGATTCTTTTAGAATTTTAGTTGTGATTCTTGATAGAAAATTTACCACTGAAAAATACAATAGGTCTGTTTCTTCTTCAATTACATAAAAAAAAAGCTTATTGAGAAAATTGTTTTAAGATTTTTGGTGTTCAATCTATTCTGAGAAGTGTATTAAGTATTTCATTTTGCCTAGCATTTATAGTTGTTTTCCTACCTGTTTTCCACATTTTGTTGGGAAAAAAAAACTTGCTGTCTATCAAATTTCTTATTCCTGATCTAGATATTACTCTCCAGTACCGGCATAAGATTTTTCCTAACTCTGACTATCTTTCGTATTCAGATCCTCCAAGACAGTACCATCACCGGGCATCATGCTACTACTTACTTAAACCTCTTGCACTTACAGGATACAGACTGCCTCAATGAATTCACCCCATGTCTCTTTCCTGTGTCATCTCTCTGAGCGTAGCCCAATTCTCAGATCCAACCCTCCTTCACATTGTCATCAGCCACGATTCTCTTGGTCTACCACGTCCTCTCCTACATAGCGGTTTCCATTTAAGTACATCCTGGACTAACTCTTCTTCCCTTCTTGAAATATGTCCCATCCCTTTTCATCTTGATAATCTAACTTTGTCGTTCACATTGGACACCCCTGCCAACTCATGATTTACTGCATTTGTTATATGCTGCTGCCATTTCATTCCAAAACCCTTCTGAATTCTTTATTCTTAAAGGCAAGAAATGTTGTATCACAACTGGTGCCCATAAGTTGATATCGATCTTACAAGTAAAATGTATATTTTGATTTTGCTTTGATCTGATCTTCGATTTGACCTCCAAACTGCTTTTAGCAAACCCATTGCTTGTTCTGACCTCCGTATTCTCTCCTTGAATTCTGTAACTAGTGATCCATTGCTGGCAATGATGGTTCCTAATCATTTGAAAGAGTTTGACTTTAATAATATTACTCTTCCAATGATGTAGTTCGTCTGATCACCACACTGAATCTGCATGACCTGTCTTTCTTTGGTTCATCACCATCCAACCTTTCTCCACTCAAGTACTAACCTATCAATCATTTCCTGCACTTCAGCCATTGTGAAGGCAATTAGAACAATGTCATTTTCGTATTTAAGGTCAAATAATCTTTGGTCCCCTTTCCATTGAATATCATTATTTATTTCTTCCTTTACCTTGTTCACAACATAACCAATCACCATGATGAACAATAGAGATAATAGTATTCAACTTTGTAGTTAATTGTAATAGCCATGCCTTGTCCATCATCAGACTTAATACAACACAGTATTCTAGAAGTTTTATTCCAGCTATGACCAGATTATGGAATAATCTTCCTAATAATGCCGTTGAATCAGGTGAAATAAAAAAGTTCACACTTACAGCGAATGTTTTTATATCGAACAGGCTGACATAAGACTCTTTTTATGCCATGTATGAAAGATCTATTTTAATGTTGTTGCTGTTCCAAAGATATTCTATGTTAATTGATCATTGCTTCTCTTGAAGTTTATCTATTTATTTATTTCCTTTCCTCACTTGGCCATTTTTCCTTGTTGGAGCCATTCGCATCCTGCCTTTCCAACAAGGATTATAGGTTGGCTAGGAATAATAATAATGATAATAATAATGATAATAATAACAGTAACGATGATAATGGTAATAATAATAACTATATTTATATGAGTCTGTTATAGATGAAATGAGAACAATTGATTTCAAATAAAAAAAAAAAAAGGCAGCGCGTCAAGGTGCCATAAAGGATGGACCAACAGCTGACATAATCTGAATTCACCGAAGAGCGGGAAAAGAACGCACACGTACATATTTGCATACTTTTGTGTGTGTGTGTGTGTGTGTGTGTGCGTTACGAACTGCGTTAAAAAAATAAAGTTAACGAGATAAATAGTGTAAAATTACACTGTTAACTCTAAGGGGACAGAAAGACGTAGGAGTCATTATTTAAGGTAAAGGTATCTGGTTTCAGTTCCAGTTTCATCAGAATAGATGCTCACCAGAACGTCAGCCGGGCAAACCCAATCCCCTACTGTGGTGCCCAACCACAGCAGTAGCAATCCCAGTAAACAGCATAAACTCATGGTCCCAGGCGAAGACTGATCTGCTGCCATGCGAATGCTAGGCAAACACGTTACTACTGTACTAGCCAGGAGATGCCATATAGGTGGCATAAAAATATTCCAAGGTAAGGAGTATATCTAGGTAGCTCTAAAGTTATTGCAAGACAAACCTGAAGTGTTGAATGACCAATGCGCTTGTGACGAGCCGAGAGAAGGTTGTGACTAAAAGACAATGTGAAAGCAACTGAGTGAGTTTATTGTATAACACTCTCCTTTCTATACAAAATCTCAAAGCAACAAGAATTTTCATGTTGAAAATTCGACACTGTTACAGAGGAGAAAAGCAGACATGATTTTCAGGTTCTTTTTAGTGCGAGGGGAGAGCGAAGATACAAGCACAAAATGTACGATCGTGAGACACACGGTTGGTACATGGCTCCCCCCCTAAAAATGACATACTGAACATTTTAAATAGGTGCCCTGAATCTGGAGAGGTAGTAGTAAAAACTGCACCGATTAGCGGCAGTGAGTGGCTGTAGAAGTCGTTGGTTGAGGCGCGAGCGAGTGGTGGATGATGGGTGGCTTTGTTGCCGCTCGTCACGGGGTAGGCGAGTGTGTCCTACGGCATTCATAGGAGTGTGTGTCCTACGGCATTCATAGGCCTACGGCATTCATAGGCGAGTGTGTCTTACGGCATTCATAGGCGTGTGTGTCCTACGGCATTCATAGGCCTACAGCATTCATAGGCGTGTATGTCCTACGGCATCCATAGGCATGTGTATCCTACGGCATTCACGTCAGCTTCGGTTGAAGTTGAATAGGTGTCCTCTTCGTCAGGAGTGGAGGCGTTGATGGAGGTTTTGAAGGTCATGAAGTGGCTGTCCATAAGGGCACGAAGTAGGTTCACCTCACGAGGAGAGCCGTGTGCGGCAGGTTGCAGGCGAGTGATACTGGTCATTTTCCCGAGGTTGAGCGAAGCCCTTTGGTCCCCCAACGGTTGTTGAGAGAGCTGAAAAAGCGTTGTTATACGGGCGGCTGGCGACGGCGAGTACTGCTGCAGAAGGTATGCGTTGACGGCGTCATAGTAACGGTGAGAGGTGGGGGCGGGGGTGGAAGGTGGGAGGAGCGAGTCGCTACTGTCGATCCAGGGTCACCAATATGACGAGCCGAGAGAAGGTTGTGACTCAAAGACAATGTGAAAGCAACTGAGTGAGTTTATTGTAGAACACTCTCCTTTATATACAAAATCTCAAAGCAACAAGAATT
The DNA here is from genome assembly GCF_036898095.1 of Palaemon carinicauda. NCBI lineage: Eukaryota > Metazoa > Arthropoda > Malacostraca > Decapoda > Palaemonidae > Palaemon > Palaemon carinicauda. The sequence continues at coordinate 16,737,224 of NC_090748.1, read as the reverse complement.
TTCATGTTGAAAATTTGACACTGTTACAGAGGAGAAAATCAGACATGATTTTTCAGGTTCTTTTAAGTGCGATGGGAGAGCGAAGATACAAGCACAAAATGTACGATCATGTGACACACGGTTGGTACACGCTTCTGGTGGGCTGTCTTTTCAGATGAATTATTGACGGGCAATGTTGTGGAAGTGTTGTGCACGGGGAGTCTATTCAAAATTGAGCCCTCCTTGTCTAAATATGCTTATTGTGATGTTAGTATTGACTTCATGGACCTAGTGATCATGCATTATGGCTTAAAAGCAACAAGTGCGATGGGAGAGCGAAGATACAAGCACAAAATGTACGATCATGTGACACACGGTTGGTACACGCTTCTGGTGGGCTGTCTTTTCAGATGAATTATTGACGGGCAATGTTGTGGAAGTGTTGTGCACGGGGAGTCTATTCAAAATTGAGCCCTCCTTGTCTAAATATGCTTATTGTGATGTTAGTATTGACTTCATGGACCTAGTGATCATGCATTATGGCTTAAAAGCAACAAGTCAAAATGTTAGGAGGATGTATTTGTTGTCATTTTTGGGTATGCTTTGAAGAGGCCTATGTGTTTATCATTTGAAAATATATCAAGACATACGAGCTTCCTATCATGAATTCCAGTTAACAGAATCATTTGAAGCACCAAATTATTTTCATTGAATTCCTCACTATGTCTCGTATGAAATTCAAAATCGTGTAGAATACTCAAATGAAGATAGAGAGGTTTTAATTATTAAAAATATTAGAAATCTTTAACCTATTAATTTCTAAAAATAAACAAATATGATAGTGATCATAAAACTAGTAGCAATAAAAATCTAATCGAAATCGATATCATGGCTTGAATCTGCTTTGAATTTAGTGACACGAGATGCATAATTTTCTAATGTCTAAAATGGTAGCGCTAATTCTGTTACTCGCCATTTCCTCTGCATCGTCTGCTTTCATTGCATCTGGTTGAGAGGATTATTTGGCTACGGTTCAAATGGAGAGGATGCTAACGCCTTCTCGATAAGAGCCAACTGCTTTCTGCTACTGACGCCTGCTGCTGCTAAATTTTACACTCATTCTGATAACTTCTGCCTTTTTATATTTCTTTTGGAATCAAAACAGTATAACATGAAAGATTAAATCAAAACTAGGTAAAAATATAATCATGTCCAATTCGTATGATAACATAACTTGTTGTTGCGGACCATCCTTTCAGTCAATTTTTCCAAATTGTATAAAAATTTGTATTTTCTCACCATTCAAGGGCTACTCCTCAGAGCAAATGGAAGTTAGTCTTTTGACCGTTTCTTTACATGTTTTGTTCTGGCAGGTCTTCTCACTAGGTGCCCATTTGGGTTTATGGTCCAGATACTTACGCAGAGGCTTTTCTCGCGGTCTGGAATAAAAGGTCCTTGTACATGATGGTCATTAACCTCAAAAGCGGGACTCGTTACCTATCATATTTTCAACCACCCCAAAGACAGTAAAGTGAAGACCGGAAAGCGCCTCTACAATGGCACTCAAGTATGCGCCACCTATTGACAACACCCCAACTAAAATTCACTAAAATTCCACTAACATTATTCCATTTATATTTATGACCCTTGAAACTTCTCTTAGCAGAGCGGAATAAATATGAGTCACAGCGTATCGTTAGTCTTGTTGACCCTTTTACTTGTTTATAAATAGATATGGTTTCTATTCGAAATGAGAGGAAATAGTGACTTTATCTAGAGGGGCATAGTAACTTCCTTATTGTTGATAATAGTTCATAAACCATCAAAAATTATGTAAACCAATAACTCTTTTATATCGAATAATAAAAGCGCAATTAATTATTTGTTATCACTAAGCAAAGAGGAAAGATTTATTCAAATTTAATATTTCTTTTGTCCTGTAATTATATGTGTGAAGAGGGGATTTTTTTAGAAGTGTTGATATTGGAAAACAGTAAAATTATCGTCGGGAGAGACAAAAAACCCTTATATATCAGGCCACCTTTATTGCACTGAAAATAATTCTCAAACCTAGATGGTATTGTTTAATTAATTGGATTGTAACATAACTTATACTTTTCATCTAAGTATCATCTCAAATAACAAATAAATTTATAAGGGTTTTTATTTGCATTATATTCCTCATTTTTTCTTATAGTCCAAATTTCAGTATACCGAAGAGTTATGGAAGGTTTTCCAATTTACATGTAATTCTCTTTTTTTTTATCTTCCTTAAGCAATGTGAGTTTATATTGTAGCAAGGTTATGTAATAACATAAGGGGAAATATAAATCCCAATAAAATCAACTTGGTTTATTTTCCATCGGTTTACGTACTTTGGATACTATTAGATGCTCGTTTGTAAATTCTAAGTTTATAGATCCTCTTAAAGATAATTTCCTCCATTACTGATATTACTAGGAAAGAATATAATTCTCTTTTAATTCCAAGATATTTCTGAAAGAAAATAATAAATCACCTGTAATTTTTTTTTTCAAGAAGAATCGGATTAATATGATAAGTAAAACATATTATAAGATATCGAAGTATTAAACCCCTTTATCTTTATTCTATTCTCAGGAAACAAGATTTAGAGCGAGATTATATAATTCACTTAAGCTTCATATCCTGTTTCAACACGAAGGTTTCTTACCATTTGTAATATAATTAAAAATCTTAGCTTAAGGCCGAGTTTCCCAAGACATTATAATTTTCTTACTCTTTTACTCTTCGCCTTGAGGGAAAGATGTTAAGAGATGTTCTTCCTTTTCTGAGTATATTTTCATCCGGATTGAGATTGTTATACACGAGAACACACAGATAATTAGCTGACACAAACGCATATATAAGTATATATATATATATATATATGTGTGTGTGTGTATATATATATATGTGTGTGTGTGTGTGTATATATATATATGTGTGTGTGTGTGTGTGTATGTGTATATATATATATATATATATATTTATATATATATATATATATATGTATATATATATATATATATATTGTATATATACATATAT
>NC_090748.1:16709176-16711676 GCF_036898095.1 Palaemon carinicauda | reverse complement strand
AGTATATAAAATATTATTGATATTATCACTAGCCATGCCCCTTACAACCTGCTGGAAACAAAGAAACTGAGAAATTAAAGAAATATTCAGCATTAAGATTAATAACAATTCAACATATAAGAACAATTACCTGTTAAACAGAAAAAACATTTGCCCCATGTCTGAAATTCTGAAGTTCCACTGATTAAACTATTGAATAAGGATGATTATTCCACAATTTTGTCAAACCGTAATCAAACATCTGAAATACTGCGTAATATTGAACCTTGGAAAAGAAAGTCTCTCTAGATTGTTAGATTTAACTACGGGGTACATACCTCTTCCTACGCAGCGGATAGATTAGTTCAGGAGGATCTGAATGTGAGCGGTGGTCAGCATTATGAAAAAAAATAAAAAACATGTTCATGAGCATATGGAGAGACCGGGTCAGATATTAATATCCTAATCAGAGAAAAGGAATTTAGTAACCTGAGTCTTTTATGAGAATGAGCTGCTGGAAAATAAAAATAAAAAAAAAATATTATAGCTAGAACTTTTCTCTGATATAAATCTCAAACTCCTTGGAAGAGACATGGTATAGTAATTGTGTTGCAAAAGTAAATTCGCAATAAGAAATTAAACGTACAATTTAAAATTATTTCCTGATAGTTAAAGAAATACTATTTGGTTAGGATTATTTGATTTCCATAACCTACTTGTAACCATACTTTGAAATTTGTTAGTGTTTAACTTCATCCCTCTTAATTTGAACCATGCACTTATCTTTAGCTTAGATCTTTGTTAGGTGATGAAAAAACACAAGTTTATATTTAGGGTACGAGACAGCAGTAATGAAAGTATCATTTCTGTATGTTACTAGCTCGTTTTCAGAGTCTCACCACATATCATGTGAATTTGATTGGAAAAAACAGAACAGTACCCAAGGGACACCAGAAATCATATTCCCATCTTTTTTTATGGTTTACACGGTCGCAAGCAATGCTAAATCCTAAATCAAGAATACATATGTCAAAGCCACAGGTATGGGGTTTCTGCACTACAGTGGAGCGTATCAGATCAGCGCGAATTTTTTCGCCCTTGCAATAGCCAAACTGCAACTAAGAAACCGTGTAAAGGGTTCGATACCTGGGGTACACAAACCCCCGGTGGTACGTTTTTACTCTTCAGGGGATATATTGGATCTGAGAGAATAGACAGTACGGCGCAATACATTATGTAATTTACATTGAGACCGATTAATAATATTATATCACAAAATCAATTCTATTATTTCTCCTTAATACATTATGTAATTTACATTGAGACCGATTAATAATATTATATCACAAAATCAATTCTATTATTTCTCCTTTTCATCCTCAATTTTAGGGATATAAAGAAAATAAAAATACCCAAAGGATACAGAAGAACTAAGAAGGCCAGAAACCCTTAACTTACACATATCCAGTCAGACGTTTTGCCAAGAAACTTTTGCGAGCTTTAGACAGTATTGGAGCTGATCAAAAAACGAATAAAAAAAACACTCCTTAATGTTATTCTTTACCTTACTATTAAGTGCTTCTTTTACACTCTGATTACAAAATTTGCCACATTAAACAAAATCATAAAACATTTCCTTTGACTTATACTATTTCTCTTTTTTTTTCAGGAAACTTCAGTATCTCCGTCAACTAGCAGTTTCGTTGAATCAACAACTGGAAAAGTTCTTATAGGTTTGTGTTAACCTTTTAATAAGTGACATATGTTTAACTTATGATAAATAATTATATTTTACTTTCAAAATATTACACTTCAAGAGAATTATTCATTTCAATGTAACAAAATTATTTGTTGAGCAGGAATATTCTCATTAAATTTGATGGTAAAATAAATTTCTTTCTCAATCAAATAAACTCCATATTCAGATTATCGATTCCTGTACTTCGTTGTTAGACACTGTTATCAGAATTAAAGAGCAACGAAGAACTGTTTAAGCTGAGGTTTGCTAATGATTTAATCCATATGACAGAAACAGAAAAAAGGTGTTCAGCACGAAAAGGAGCCTTCGAAACAAAATAACTGAAGGTGAACATTGAAAGAAATAGCTAATGAGTAGTCTAGAGAAGGGCATGAAGAAGTAGTCGTTTTAGTGGAAGATGTTTCGGTGCTAAAACAGATTCGAGTTGAACTACTTGTGATCAGTCATAACGGGTGAGGGAGGTACTGAGAAAGCACTGAGACAGACAGTGAAAGAAGCATATTGAAAATGGAGAGATGTTACAAGATTCTTTTTTGTTTTAGACAAGAAAGGGCCATTAAGACTCAAAATGAAGATCTATAAGACAGAAATAACTATTAATTTATATTTGGCAGAACCTTAGGCACTTAAGACCAGGAACTGTTCAAAAAAAAATAAAATAAAATTAATAAAAAAAAAAAGCAGATGAGGTTGGTGAGATGGATTGCTGTAATATGACTACTGGAGAGGAAGCAGAGACAAGATATTTAAAGAAAGTGTGGT
>NC_090748.1:16694176-16704176 GCF_036898095.1 Palaemon carinicauda | reverse complement strand
GCCAGACTATTCGGTGTATGTATAGGCAAAGGAAAAGTGAACCGTAACCAGAGAGAAGGGTCCTATGTAGTACTGTCTGGCCAGTCAAAAGACCCCATAACTCTCTAATGGTAGAATCTCAGCCTGTGGCTGGTGCCCTGGCCAACCTACTACCTACAAGTAATGAAGAGCTCTAAAAATATAATAGTTAGAAACGTGAAAATTTATAAGGGATTATTTGTTTTGCACTTTTCATTCTTCTAATTTTATTCATTAAATCTACACACCAACAAGAATAACCATGATTAGGACTATACCTTATTCAATGTTTCCCATATTTACAACATCGCCTCAAAGAATGGTAGAATAGCGAGTTATATACAATGACAGTTATTGCCGGTTGAAGATAGGTACTGTTATGCCCTCAAACAATCCTTAGTGCCAACCTTCTCGTGACTTATTGATGATAGTATCAATGATTATTTATGACACAATCAATTATTAATAAAAAATAGTATCAATAATTGTAGCTAAGTCAATGGGAGAAAATTTTAATTTTCTTCGTCTCAAGGTCGAGCACGATTAGTGTGCTTAGTTTCATGTGATGCTTATGACGGGAAACTAATTTCAGAATAAGGTTCAAAAGTAGGTATATGACCATTCCTAAGGAATTTAAGATTATGACTCCGTGCAGTGTACTCCAAGTGTTGTAATACCTATAATTGTGCATGCTATAATATATTATATATCATTTTAAGTCATCATATGTTTTCTCTATTATATTTATATTAGGTTATAGTGAGGATTAGAGAAAACGATTTGATAAATAAGTTACCTAAAATTGCAGAAAAAAAAAATAATTAAAATTAATTAAAATCAAACACGGGTGGTGGAAAGCGAAATGGCATTCATTTAGTCCTCTGCAAGAATGCAAGAAAAATATTCTTCGGAAACAAAAAGATTTCGAATTCATAGCTCGACAATACACAAACATTGTGAACAAATTTAATAAAAAAAAAAAATGTTTATGTTTAAAGTAAATGTTTAAAGGTCAAACTCTGAATTATTTCAGCGATTGCATAAACTGTTTCAATTGGCCGTTTAACACGATGATCTTTAAAATATTTCCATAAAAATATGTTTTGCAAATATGTCTATTCATAAAACCTAGATAGACGCCTCTGGCTTTTTACACATTCATGAAATTCAGACTACGTAGAATAGTGGAATAGTCAGCAGTCAGTTGCATAACCTAACTCATAACTTATGGGCAGATAATCAACTTGCTTAGGGCAGATAAGTGGAGCTGTACTATTGATGTTATATGAGATAATGATGTTTAACCATTACTTCTGGTGAAGTTTTAGATCCCTCTATGATACATATAGGCTTAATTTCTAAGAATGTTATCCATGAGGATGTCTTTATTTCTAAGTTACAGAGTTATATAGAAGTTTATCCAAGAATCTTACAAACAAGCCAATTATTATTTGAATTAATTGGTTGTTCTTTAAAAAAAAAAAAAAAAAAAATGAGTGAAGAGAGGGGTTCTTAGAGAAGGGTCCAATTCACGCTTGTTTTAGGTAAAGAAAGACATTTCTTTTCTCATTTACAACTTTGAGTTTTCTTTACTAGAAATAGAAAACGAATCATGCTGTTGGTCAATATTAAGTAAATCAAAACAATCAGAAAATGAATTAAGTGAAATAGTGCTATTACAAAAGGAATTACAAAATGATAGCTGAATAAAGCAAACAATCGGAAAATGAAAATTAAGTGAGATAATATCATTGCAAAATAAATTGCAAAATGACAAATGACCAATAAGTTTTGTTTATATGAAGGATTAAAAGATAACCTACATATAACATTCCCTGTGGTAAATGGCAGATGAGTAAGAAAACAGATAATTTAGTTAAAAATTCTGTTGAAGTATTCTTGGTGTCGAATGTTCTTATTTTTAAATTTAAATGGTTTCACGTTGACAAGACAATGAGAGGCTAAATTTGACAATGTTTATAGTGTGTATTCTTTGTGTATGGGTGCAATCTAAAATCCCCAGCCATTTCACCATTAGCTGCTCGATTCTTCTATACGCACAAATGTTACAAAACAAGGATAGTATTGTTCATAAATTCATATGCGTTTTATATTGGTTTTATTTTTCCATTGCAAATAAAAGAAAAATTATGGTAAAGAAATTACAGAAAAATTAACTAAACCATTAAGCTAAAATGTCAATGACTTTTACGTCAAGGAAAATAAACTATGGTTTTGTTTTTCTATATAAAGGAAAAATATTATATGAATATTAGTTTGTACTCTGTGTAATTTGCCCACGTGAAAATTTTATGGATTTGTATGAATTACACAAACCAACGAATTTAAAAGCTAACTTCTTTCGAGACACTGAATTCATTTTTCTTTAGCTGACTAAAAGAAGATATCCCCCGTTACATGATTAAAGTATTACCCTAGAAACACAATGAATACCATGTGCACGAACCTAAGTATACAGTTGTACCAACCGTGTGTCACACAATTGTACATAATTATTTTGTATATATTATGCTTATATCTGCGCTCTTCCCTCGCACTAAAAAGAACCTGAATGATCATGTCTCCATTTTGCTCTGTAACATTGTCTGTCTCTCGAACAGGTCATGTCCTGTTGCCTTGAGGTTTTGTATATAAAGAAGAGTGTTCCTTAATAAATAACTCGTTCATTTCCACCTTCTTTGCCAAGGAAACTCTTCAAGGCACAACGTAGTCTGTCTACATCTGCCGACGTCCGCTTGGTAGCTGCCAACGGATCTGCGATACCCACCTACGGTTACGAGAACCTCACATTATCGTTCGGAAACGGTAAATTCAATTGGAAGTTTCTCGTTGCTGACGTCACAATGCCAATCCTCGGTGCGGATTTCCTCTCTCATTTCCACCTTCTGGTCGATGTCGCCCACCGACGATTGGTCAACGCAGACTCGTACTTGTCGACACCTCTTCAACCCGCCCCCTCTAACCTCGCTCTCCACATCAGCGCACCCACGGATGCCTACGCCCACCTCCTCACGTCGTACCCGGAAGTTTTCCGTCCAGAACTTCGCCAAACGCCCACGGTTCCTGCCAAGCACGGTATTTATCACCATATCAAGACGACGGGACCCCCAGTCTTTGCAAAATTCAGACGTCTGGCACCGGAACGATTGGCAGCCGCCAAACAGACGTTCGCCGAAATGGAGAAAATGGGCCTTTGCCAAAAGGCCTCCAGCCCATGGTCGTCACCCTTACACATCGTTCTGAAGAAAGACGGCTCCCTCCGTCCGTGCGGGGATTACAGGCGCCTGAACATGCAAACAGAACCGGATCACTACCCCCTCCCAAACATTGCCGATGTAACCTCCTACCTGCACAAAGCGAAGGTTTTCTCTACGCTCGACCTCCTGAAGGGGTATTATCAGGTGATCTATGAACCAAGAAGACATCCCCAAGACCGCCATCACCACTCCGTTTGGCACATACACCTTCAATTACTCCTGTTTTGGCCTTCGTAATGCTGGGGCAACGTTTCAACGTCTCATGGATGGCATCCTAGGGGACCTCCCTTTCTGTGTATGTTATGTGGACGACATACTTGTGTTCTCCTCCTCAAAAGAGGAACACCTCCGTCACCTGCGCATCTTGCTCGACCGCCTGCAACAAAACGGCCTTGTAGTCCGGTACGACAAGTGTACCTTTGGCGCCAACGAAGTGTCGTTCTTAGGGCACCGTATCACTCCTGAAGGAGTCCATCCCCTCCCTGAGAAGGTAGCAGCCGTTCAGAATTTCCCCACGCCCTCGACCGTCAAAGCTCTGCAGGAATTCTTGGGCATGATCAATTATTATCACCGTTTTCTGCCAGCAATTGCCGCCACTCTTGCTCCCCTCTACGCCTCCCTCAAGGGCAAGCCAAAGGACCTGAAGTGGGGTCCCCTTTAAGAAGCAGCCTTCTGCAATGCAAAGAAGGCCCTATCAACTGCTGCGGCTCTCACTTTTCCTATCCCACACGCCCCTCTCCTTCTCTCCACCGATGCCAGCGACGTCGCTATTGGTGCAGTACTCGATCAGGTGGTCAAAGGCTCGCCCCGCCCATTGGCCTTCTTCAGCAGAAAACTGTCCAAGGCAGAATCGGGTTATTCTACCTTCGATCGAGAATTGCTGGCGGTGCACTTGGCTGTCCGTCACTTTCGCCATTTCTTAGAAGGTACGCCCTTCGTCATTCGTACAGACCACATGCCTCTGGTGCACGCCTTCACTCGACAGTCTGACGCCTGGTCCGTCCGTCAACGCCGACATCTCTCCGCCGTGGCTGAATACAATTGCACCCTCCAATACGTCCCTGGGAAAATGAATCCCGTTGCCGATGCCCTGTCAAGAAACACGTTGGCTGCCATTCAACTGGGATTGGATTACAACGCCCTGGCTGAAGCCCAACGACAGGATCCAGAGTATCAAGCTTGTAAGTACATCCTGCACATCCCTCCGTTGGGAGGATTTTCCCCTCGAAGACTCCAACACCACCCTCCTCTGTGACGTCAGTACTGGTAGACCGCGACCTTGGATTCCTGCTCCCATGCGCCGACAGGTGTTTGATTTCATCCACGGCCTTTCACATCCCTCGTGCCGTTCTACTGCTCAGCTGCTGAAGGCAAAGTTCATTTGGCACGGCATTTCTAAGGATGGTAAGGATTGGGTCCGTGCGTGTACTTCTTGCCAAACTTCCAAAGTACATCGACACACGGATTCAGGAGTGGGCACCTTTCCTCAACCTCAGCGTCGTTTCGCACACATTCACGTCGACGTTTTAGGCCCCCTACCCACATCACAAGGACATCGTTACCTGTTTACCGTTATCGACCGCTCCACTCGTTGGCCTGAAGCCATTCCCATGGAAACTGCAACGTCCGCCTCATGTACATCTGCCTTACTCTCTGGATGGATTTCAAGATTCGGTATCCCTGAGCATATTACTTCTGACAGGGGAACAACTTTCACCTCTCAATTATGGACGTCATTAGCGAATCTCCTGGGCATCACCCTACATCAGACAATGGCCTACAACCCCGCTGCCAATGGAATGGTTGAACGTTTTCATCGCACCCTCAAAGCAGCTTTGATGTCCCGCTGCAAGGATTGCAACTGGTTTACTCAGCTTCCCTGGGTCCTCCTTGGACTAAGGACCACTCCTAAAGACTCCCTCGACGTCTCGGCAGCCGAAATGGTGTATGGCGACCCGTTGGTCGTCCCTGCCGAATTTTTTCCTTCTACAACCTCCTCCGACGATCTCCAGCGCATACGTCACGTCGTGGGAAAATTTACTCTGTGCCGCCAGACTTACAAGCCCCCAGCAAAGCATCACATACCAACGGACTTGCACTCTGCAACGCACGTCTTCCTGCGCAACGACACCAGCAAGCCACCACTAACGCCCCCTTACACGGGCCCTTTCCTTGTGATCCGACGCAGTCCGAAAGCATTCCTCCTAAACATTCGGGGCAAAGAAGACTGGGTCTCCATTGATCGTCTAAAACCTGCTTATCTTCTGCCAGATGACCCGCCTACAGTTCGCCTCTCTAGATCAGGGCGCCCTATTTAACATGTACAGTATGTCATTTTTAGGGGGGGAGCCATGTACCAACCGTGTGTCACACAATTGTACATAATTATTTTGTATATATTATGCTTATATCTGCGCTCTTCCCTCGTACTAAAAAGAACCTGAATGATCATGTATCCATTTTGCTCTGTAACATTGTCTGTCTCTCGAACAGGTCATGTTCTGTTGCCTTGAGGTTTTGTATATAAAGAAGAGTGTTCCTTAATAAATAACTCAGTCGTTTCCAATCTGCCTTTGAGTTCACAACTCCTCTCTCGGCTCGTCACACAGTATATTCGAGATGAGAATGCGATAACTTATCGCCTCACCTCTACCAAAACCCTTAAATCACTGCAAGATACCTCGATTTAAAGAAGAGTAAATTAAAACAATACAAAAAATGCAAAACTTAACCTCATGGAACACACAAAACTTTCTTTAAAGAAGAGTAAGTAACAGCTCAGCAGATGCAATGCAGGACTACACAAGATTTGGAAACAGTTTAATTCTTAAGACTCACACCCAGGACTCTTTACCGATCAAAGTGGAAGTGTAAAGGACTACTACAAATAATAAAACAAGAGCAGAGGAGACTATAGAAAACCCGAGTGTAGTTATTAAATTTTGTTTAATGTTCCCCAAGCATTGCAAGGATCACTGCCGTGTTCGTCTGCTCTAAAGAAAACCCTTCAGCGGAAACAGATACAGAATTAGTGCCCCTCCGCCAAAACCAGTTGACCTTCATCAGTTAGTAATCCCTGATGAATATTCTACTTAAGAAACAGAGCCAACACCGAAGGAAGATTTTTTTTAATCAAAGGCAGTGTGGGGCCCAGTGAAGACAGAATATTGCTATTTGGAAGTAGTTGGGTGCAACATTTTATTTCGGCAGGAGTTTGGTATCTAGAACGAACCTTTCAGATCGCTCCCAAGCTATTTTCTCAGGTGCATTTTGTAATGGCTCAAAATCCATGAGTGTCATACTAGTACTTTATGCTTTTTTACCTAACAAGCAGAACGTTACATATCCAAGGCTATTTGAAATGATAAAAGAACGTAAACCCTCCGTAAACCAGAAAATCGATGGTATGCGATTTTGACATTCCAGCCTGTCTAGCAATCAAGGAAAATTTTCCAGACGTCAAAGTAAAAAGATGCTTCTTTCACCCGAGTCAAAATATGCAGGAGATAACAGCAGCTAGTTTTCTCTACAAGTAAAGATGAAACTGGCACTTGCATTTGTACGGGTCTAACATTTAGATTCCTATATTGATGCCTTAGCTAACGAAATATCCACAGAGCTAAGCGAGTCTTGAATTGGCCCAAAGACAATTATATAGGTCGGTTAAACAGACACTGGAATAACAGACATGCACCAGTTTCTTCCTAATGGAAATGTGGAATTTGTATGTTGGAACTTTAAACCTTGAAACAAACAACTGAACAACCAAAAGCAGTAAACAGAATACAAATGGAATTAGATATGAAACATCCTACCCTATTAAAATTCATTAATGCACTCAAAAACATTTAAAAAATGTCGACTATTATTTGAAATCATTTGTATCATGCAGCGAAATTTAAAAAATACAGGGAGTCTGATGCCCGCATTCTTAGAATTGTTCAAAATTTTACTGAAAGAATCCCTATTGAATATTTACGTTGTCTTTCACATAACGTAGGTTCATTCTTATTTTTTTCATCATAGATTTTTTTCTATAATTATATAGGATTTAATCTATTTTTAGCATCATGTAAGTGTCATATTTTAATTTTCATTAAATCTGTTTTCGATATCATTATCATTATTATTACTAGCTAAGCTACAACCCTAGTTGGAAAAGCAAGATGCTATAATCGCAAGGGCTCCAACAGGGAAAAATAGCCCAGTGAGGAAAGGAAATAAGGAAATAAATAAACGATATAAGAAGTAATGAAAATTGATATAGAATATCTTAAAAACATTAACAACATTACAACAGATATTTGATTTATTATCTATAAAAGGACTTATGCAATCTTGTTCAACATAAAAACATTTGCTGCGAGTTTGAACTTTTGAAGTTATACTGATTCAACTACCCGATTAGGAAGATCATCCCACAACTTGGTCACACCTGGAATGAAACTTCTAGAGTACTGTGTAGTATTCAGCCTCATGATAGAGAAGGCCTGACTATTATAATTAACAGCATGCCTAGTATTACGAACAGGATGGAACTGTCCGGTCAGATCTGAATGTAAAGGATGGTCAGAACTTTAAAAAATCTTATGCAACATGCATAATGAACTAATTGAACGATGGTGCCAGAGATTAATATCTTGATCAGAAAGAAGAAATTTAATAGACCGTAAGTTTCTGTCCAAGAAATTAAGATGAGAATCAGCAGCTGAAGACCACAATTTTATAAATTAGCCTCGTGAGGTTTCCAGGCGATGAGTTAGGCCAGCGATGAGAGACCAGCAATGGATTGGGCCAGCGATGAGTTGGCCTAGCAATGAGTCGGCGGGTTGAATTTGTACCCAACCCTTCGTGATGGTTCGTCATTCAGGTGTTTCCAATTGCAATTACCTTGTGATAAATCATCTGTGAAATTCTTCTATATCATCAATTACTAAATGGCTTAAGGGGGAAAAAATGACTCATGAAAAATTGCCCAGGGAAATTTGATGATATTGCCCTCCATAAAGGCTCACGAGGGATGTGACATAAATGAAAAAACATCATGTGTTGGGATAAGGATAATGTGTTTAATGAATAAAAAAAAAATAGTGTAATACTATGTGTCGGTATAGATAAGCATTGATAGGGTGTTTAAAAAGGTATTTGAGAAAAAAAAAATATATATATATAGGAGAAAAAGCTTTAGAGAGAATTGTTTGTTATACAAACTCAAAACAGGAAGGTTTGTAAATTGATAGATCCTAGAATGAGGGATAGAAAGAACCGATGCTGTTTGATGAATGCTGAACTAAACTTTTATATACTTATTCACTTAAACAATACTTAGGAATGTAATTTAAAACAGCCTTAACACACAGATTAATATAATTATTAACACCTTAGAATTAACAACAAACCGCTGAAGGTTGCAAGCCAAATAGTACATTCGTATGTTAGACCGCTTTATAGTTAAATAGAATTCCTGTCGACGAAAGGACCTCATCCAAACGTAGACAAAGCGAGAAAATCCTATTCAGTGAATATGTTTAGCTCGTAACCACTCTGTCCTAAAAATATAAACAATATCACTATTAGTGACATAGAAACAGTAAGTCAAATTAAATTTCCCCAGGATTACTCAAATTAAACTGCAAAACTTTTACAGGGCTTCGCACAAAATAAAATTAACCAAAGCCCTAAACTTCATAATGCAACCTTTGACGCAAATAACCTAGAAATTTTATATGAATAAATTGACTCAAAAGGACCAAGAATAGTTATCTAATAATTAAGGATTTTTCAAGACCTTTACTTAAATACAAATGAAAGTACTGGCAATAACAAGGAATCGAACTAAAACCCGCTTCCTTCAGTTGAACCCCATACCTGTTATTGTCCAGAGAGGCATATAAGTGGAAGTGACGACGACGTTCACCACAAGAGCAGGTTGCAGATAAAGGAGCCAATTATGCGACACATCAAGCAGGACTCCACTCGGGCTCAATCACACACAACGATGCTGAATACATCAATGTAAACCCTTGGTCATAACTCTAGGACGAGAACTTCTGAACTGCATACGTCTCGACGTGGCACATGGTCGTGGCAAACTAATCGATGAAGCTATCCAGTGGTCCAGTGGAGTTTTTACAACATCCAAATATTGTACATATTCCTCACCGTATAATTATTGATGAAAAAACACATATGCGAAAAACACTTGAAAACGAAGATTAGTAATTTCACAGAAGGCTCAGAGGAATAGAAAAGGAGTTGCTGCCATACTGCCGACGGAGAGATATCTCTGCTCCTGTCTTACAGTACATAACCATATCGGCTTGTATAGTTATAACAAGGTAATAAGGGAACCAATGGAAGAGGGTTAAAAATAAAAAACAAGCTAATTCAATACCAACTTAAAATTATCAAACAACCACTTACTCCCTTTGAGTCAAAATACACGGTTACTTTGACTCAAAGGGAATAAGTGGTTGTTTGATAATTTTAATACAAACAAATATGGAAAGTTACGAATTATATTCGTAATTTTCTGAACAAATGCTGTATTGGGCCGGTGTTTGAGATTCCAATGGTTTTGTTGTTGTCTCGTGAAATACAGTTAACTCCGCCCACCCCTTCACCCTTACAAAACCTTGATTGAAATTGCCATTACTTTGATTCAGCAAATTCTGTTTTGAATAAGCTTGGTATAGATTTGTTGT
>NC_090748.1:16666676-16689176 GCF_036898095.1 Palaemon carinicauda | reverse complement strand
GTAGAATAGGGTGCAATAATATTATGTTACATTATGTATAAATTTACAGCAGAAGCTCGTGTCTACACCAACATCCCTAGAAATGTTCCCTGAGAACGTAAGAACTTTCATAGAAATAGACTATTCATGAAAAATTTGTATTTTCAAGCTATACAAAGATGATTAATTTAATGTTCAAAGTATATAGGATTTTTCTCCCGAACTAATAACATTCAAAATTACAGAAAATACATTAATGTTTAAAATATGCAGGATTGTTTAATTGCAACAGCAAAATCATTATATTCGTCTATTTTCTAGAGGGTGTTTCAAATTTAATCTATTTTCCTATACTTCAATCTTATATTCATAATTTCTTACTCCTTTATTTTTCATCGTTATTTCTAGTCTTTGAACTCTCCTTATTTTTCAATAAATTTTCCTCTTTCTTCAAACTTCGAGAAAAAAAGAAATAAAGACACAGTATTCCTCATAAGAAAAAGAGATAATATACAAAAATAGTAACGTTCACAGTCTTCCTTCATAATACCCTGGTCTCTCGACTAAGAATAGTCAAGAAGTACGATCCACTATTCAGTATTAGGAAGTTTTAAATTTCTTGAATATCTCGCTTAGAAATAATAGTATATTACACTAAACAACTGAGGAGGCAGTTTACAGCTTAAAGGATCTGAATATCTTGAGGACTTTTCATCTTCATAAAATATTCTTTATACCTAAAATATGCTACTTTTGCCCTTCACAAAAACAATATCAAGGAACGATTCTAAATACATCTTTTTTTCTCAAAAGTTCTCTTGATTGAATTGAGGGCTTTGTATAAGCTCGCTATCAGGATTTTATTATATCTTTTGGTGCATAACACCTTCATATTTCATTGTGAAAAAAATAATGAATATTCACTAAAATATATTATAACTTTCCAACCAGATTGCTTGAGATAGTTTGTCTATTTTTATCATTCTTAAGCCAGAGATCAATTGATTATTACTCTCTGGCAGATAAAGGGAGCATATCTCTTTGCCAATCCTATTACCTACGTGTTACGAAACCGCAGAGAGATGGATTCCTGACCTGACCTAACTTGAGATGAAAAGGGTGTTAAGTATCTCAACAATACAGAACATAATTGTTTCATGGTGAATGTCCGTGAGGTCAGCAGAGCCTTTGTTGTCCTTCTCCTGACCTTCCTTGACGGGAACTTTGAATAGAGTCACCAGGGGCTTAGTATAATTGCACGTGTGACGCAGTCATTATGAAGAACAAACGGGTATCATACTTCTATAGATCTGGCGACATCCAGAAGAAATGTAATTTTCTCTCTCTCTCTCTCTCTCTCTCTCTCTCCTCTCTCTCTCTCTCTCTCTCTCTCTCTCTCTCTCTCTCTCTCTCTCTCTCTCTCTCTCTCTCTTTTATTTTGATGGAAGCCATTAGTCACTACCCTTTCGGAGAGTCATTTAAGGAAATGATCACTTTTCCGATTCTTTTAAAATCGAAGACGAAATCTTTCGAAAGCAATCAATTACTTTTCTAGTCCCGGCGTCTTCTTGAAATTTATTTTATTCGTACTCATCTTCCTTTTTCCAAATGAACCACAAACAAAGGACTGATAAACTATTTGATAACCTTCTATCTTTCCCGAATTCCCTCCGACAGCTTCAGCCTCCGTCGCCGGACAAGCTGGAACAGTGCGCCCTGGAACTGAGTCCCACCTACGCCGTGGTGTCTTCTTGCATCAGCTTTTTTCTTCCCTGCTGCGTGATGCTCGGTATTTATTCTCGACTCTACCTCTACGCCAAGAAACATGTGGAATCTATCAAGGTGAGGCCACCAGTAGTCAGGACATCAGGTTTTTATGCATGATGGGTCGATTAGAGTGAGCCATATTGATGAGCCTGACGAACATCAGAGTTTTTCTTTCTAACAAGCTGATAGAAATGCATATATATTAATGCATAATCAGCATATTATCAAGTGGTATGTACGTTGATTCCAAGGGAATAATTTAATTTTGCTCTCCAATATACTTTATTATATTATGCTCTATCATGTTATATTTAGTCATATTATGTAGTATGTCGATCCTTTCCTGGATAGTTATGCATTCGGCTCAATGTTAAGTGAAGAAAGGAATGTCAAATCTTAAAAAATAGCCAATATAATCCCACAAGCAGACTTCTTCAAAATATCTGTGAGATGTGTTCTTGTCCTTCCTTTATATGATGAACAGTGTTCTCATTGTTCTTAACATTATTGCCATATGATCAGGCGCTTGTGCGACCGGTGACCTTGGGATCCTTGGAAGGTGACACCACGAGGCCAAAGAAAGTAGCCGCTCCCTGTCACGTGTCCGAATCGAAGGCGGCGACTACCGTCGGAATAATCGTGGGGACTTTCCTGACCTGCTGGGTGCCCTTCTTCTGCGTCAACATCGCCATTGCTTTCTGTGAGGACTGTATACCCCTGAAGGCCTTTAAGGTTGGTCTGGCAAAGGTCCATTTCTTACTTTGAATTATTGATTCCTATCATAGATTTAAAGAAAGTTTATGTCTTAAACATCAATAGTTTTTGCGACAATATTTTTGGTCGGTAATTTTCTTGTCAGCAGAATGAAATTAAATATGAGGTGCTTTATCTTGATGATTTCCTTTCATGATTCCCTTCTTTAAAACTTCAAAGCAAACGTTTAAATATTTTACCCTTAGTTGATGGGGCGCCCGTGTTCAACTCTCCTTTTCTCTTTCCCCAACATCAATATATTTTGCAATCTCATTAAATGAATTTCTGCGGGAATATCGTAGGATATATTTTTTGGCAATATCATTAAATTGACTTTGTTTGCAATCTCATAAAATAAGTTATTATTATTATTATTATTATTATTATTATTATTATTATTATTATTATTATTATGATTATTATTATTATTATTATTATTATTATTATTATTATTATTATTATTATTATTATTATCAGCTAAGCTAAAATCCTAGTAGTAATAACAGGATTCTACAAGCTCAAGAGCTCCAACAGGGAAATATAGCACAGTGAGGAAGGAAAACGAAAAAATAAATAAACTACAAGAAAAGTATTGAAAAACTAATATAAAGTATTTTAAGAACATTATTTGCATCAGAATATATCTTTTTTATATTGTAAACTATAGAGAGAGACTTATTTTAGCCTGTTCAACATAAAAACATTTGCTGCAAATTTGAACTTTTGAAGTTCACCCGATTCAACTGCCTCTCTGGGAAGATCATTCCACAATCTGGCCATAGCTGAAATAAAACTTGTAGAATACTGTTTAGAATGGAGCCTTATGATGTAGAATGATTGATTATTAGAGTTAACTGCATACCTAGGATTAATATCTCGATCAGGAATACAAAAATTTAACAAGCCGCAAGTTCTTGTCTAGCAAATCAAGATTAGATTCCGCGGCCGAATATCAAACAGAAGAACAACACTCGAAACCAGGTGGAATGAAAGAATTAAAAGACTTCTTCAGAATAGATTGATCACCAAAATTCCTAAAAGATTTTCTCAATCGGCCGTTTTGTTGTGCAATTGAAGAAGAAACAGACCGAATGTGTTTCTCAAAAGTAAATTTTCTGTAAAGAAATCACATCTAGAATTTAAAAAGAGTTGCATTGAGTTAAGAATCATTGTCAATGCAGAGATCTGGATGTTGATGTGCCACTGTCCTCGATCTACTTAAAATCATACTTCGAGTTTTGTTATTCAACTTCACACCCCATACTTTGCACCATGCATTAATGTTAGCTAGCTAGAATTCTATTAAGGGATTCAGCAATCTCAGATCTACATTGAGGAGATGGAATTCAAGAAAAAAGAGTAGCATCATCCGCATATACAACAATCTTGCTTTTTATGATAATATCATGCGTATATAGTATAAAAAGTAGTGCGCTAAGATCACTACCTTGAGGAACACCAGATATCACATTCCTATACCCATCAGCAATCTATTACTGAAAAAAATCAAGAATGATGCTAAGAAAACACCCACCTACTCCCAGCTGTTTAAATTTCAAAACAAAGGCCTCATGATTAACACAGTCAAAGGCCATCACTAAAATCCTGACCACAATCAAGAGATTTCTGTATAGCATTGGAGATTGTAAGAAGGGCATCACATGGTCCAAGGCCTTTATGAGAGTCAAATAGAAAACTAGGGAACAGATGATTACCTTCAGCATACCTTTTTAGACGTTTGGTCAAAAGACGTTAAAAATTATAGATTATATGGAAGTTATGGAAATTGGGTGGTAATCAGCTTGACTAAAGGTACCACAAACACATTTATATAGTGGAGTAACATTACCAATTTTCCAACAAGTGCAGAAAGAGCCTATTCTTGCTAACTTGCGAAAAAGAACAAAGCCAAGAAATCTCATTAATTCAATTTATTTTGCAATCTCATTAAATCAATTTCTATTGCAATTTCATTAAATCAACTTCTTTTGCAATCTCATTAAATCAATTTCTTTTGTAATCCCATGAAATCAAATTGTTTTGCAACCTCATTAAATAATTCCTTTTACAGTATCATTAAATCAATAGCCTTTACCCCACATTAAACATCATTGCTGAATATGACCAACCCCATCTTCCTCCTTCAAATAGAAAAATTCCCCTTTTATCTATAGCTCTATTAATTGACTCCGTTTTCCTCCCCGGCAGGTGCTGACTTGGTTCGGATACACCAACTCGTCCTTCAACCCCATCATCTACAGCATATTCAACCAAGAGTTTAGGGAAGCTTTCCGGCGCATTCTCACCTCTAGATGTCGCCCCTGTCCCTCGCTCTGCTGTTACAAGGATCCCGCGGGGTTCCCCTCCAATTCTGCGCCGAACTGCTGCAGCTGCTGTTTAATAGAAAAGTAATTATATATTTTTCCCTCTTTATAGCTGATTGCTCTTGCTTCGAGTGGTTTGGAGAAATGTTAGATGTTTCTTATCATTTATTCAGTTGCATATTGGCATCTTCCTATTCGTTTGTTTTAGTTTATTTTTATATGTTACCGCTAAATTCTTGTGCGCATTTTGTTGTCAGTTTATATTATAAATGTTTAGTGAATGCAAAGGTGATAGAATGATAATTCTAAGTTTAAGTGAAGTATTTTTTGTTATAGAAGTACACGAATAGGGATGAGCTGAATTGCGCAATTTGAATTCATCTATTCAATCAATATTCTTCGTAATAAAAAAACAGAGGAATGGCTGAACAAACACCGGTACCTGCTATCAAGAGATATCAAAGGATTCACTTTATCTCAATTTTCAAAATTATCTAAAAATACTAATGAAATGTCCTCAGTGAAACCTATTTTAATAAGTAAAATAGGAAAGAGGTCCATTATGACTGCATCGCAGTAATGCATTCCAGGCCTTGACACTGACATAACTCATAGGCTACATCATTCCCAACTTACCTAACTTTAAAACTTGCCAAAAATCCTCGTGATTGTGTTCCGACGCTCCCTCCCCCCCCCTCCCTCCCCCCACCCACACCCCTACCCCTACCAAATCCTGGACCCTTGGTCATTGCAACAATAAGAAATTAATTGCTTTCTATGAGCAGCATCTGGAACTCATTTCTCAACGTTGTCTTTTTTATGCATGTTTTCCAAGGAAATTATAATATTTCTCAATTATTTCAAAAGAGAGAGAGAGAGAGAGAGAGAGAGAGAGAGAGAGAGAGAGAGAGAGATCCCCCTGATTAATTATATCCCTACGTTGAGGAGATAGCCTTTTGAAGTACATAGTCTGGCTAAATTCAACAGTATTTAATATTTGTGATAATATATGTGGCTTGGCAATTTGAAATGCCTTCGGCCAGATTGAGTTAGAATGACGCTAGTAACGAGGTCGTTAAAATAACCAGTCGCAATGTATCCTTGCTCATCTGACTGGATATTCAGGATGATGTGTATTGATTAAATGATTTAAAGTTTTCTGGCATCCTGACATCTAAGGTCATTGACGCCGGGATGATGTGTAACTAGTAAGTAAATCTGTATGCTGCCTGAATTGTGATGTTTGAGATGCAGCGAGAAAAGAACTCAGTTTTGTATTTAAGGAGCTGAGGAAATCTCGTTTGGATTTTGATATGAAATAGGTTGGGTCAATGAGCCATTTACATCAGATACTACATTGCATTGAATTTAAAAGGTTGGCGTTCACAGTAATGGTAGACAGAGAAAACTATAAGTAAAACACAAAGAACGTATTTTCAGTATACTAATACACATAAACACACACAAGCGCACACGCACACACACACACACACACACATAATATATATATATATATATATATATATATATATATATATATATATATATATATATATATATATATATATTTCTTCTATAATAAATATACATACATATATAAGCTATATATATATATATATATATATATATATATATATATATATATATATATATATATATATATATATATATATATATATATATATATATATATATATATATATATATATATATATATATATATATATATATATATATATATATATATATATATATATATATATATATATATATATATATATATATATATATATATATACATATATATATATATACTGTATAGGCATCAGTAAGCCTTTTAGTTTTTATACATCTATGAATGACCTTTTGATCTAAAGATACCTTGACCAGACTAGAGAGCTGATGTAATGTGGAACAAACATTCGAGCAGGAGTGAAGATAGGGATGATTTGAATAGAAGATAAGGATCCGTGAAGTGGGAATGAAATTTCAAATGAGGGTAAATGGGTGTGTAATAGGGTAGTTGAATGAAGTCTGAAGAGAATTTATTGTCAATTGAGTGGTTGCTAAAATCATGGCTGTGACCAATTGTCTCCTTATTACAATGGTCAATTGTGTAAGATAGATGAGGTGAGAATGAACATTATAGCGCTATAAGACTCACAAGAGGCCTCGGGACTGTTTTGTTAATAAAGGAAGATATTTGATAGAATCCAGGATGTGAAAGAAAGTAGCTTATTATCACAATGGTGTTACTTTTGGGCCATGCTTTTTTTAGAGTCCAAAACCGGAGATTTGCTACCAAAAAATGCTTATTAGAGAAATGAACAATTAAAGTCATCGAAGATTGGAAATCACTTTTGGTCTTATTTACTAGAATTTTGTTCTTCCTTGGCTAACGTCTATAAGAATGCAACAACCAGAGAAAATGTGAATATGATTTTTGATGACGGCTATAATAGAAGGGAGAGCAGGTGACGATGTTTGTAGATGATGATATGGAATATATTGAAATGAATTTCAACAGGAAGGGAAAAATCCTGAGAAATTCCTGAGAAGAAAATGTTTAATGTAATATTCCAAAAATAAAGGATTTGGGAGAATAACTGGCAATTCAGAAGAAAAGAAAAGAGGAAATAGGATAACAAAAAGTAGAAGTTAATTCTTTATATATAAAAGAACGGTTGAGAAAGAAAGACGTTTGTGCGCGTATCCGGTCGTATATTGCTATCCAAATCATGCAAACTAAAACTAAGGAAACCCACTAAGAAAACCCATCTTGCAGCCCAAAAGCCAAACTTTCTCTATCATAGCCCAGCTTAAATCACACATGTTTCATCCTTTTGCTGTAATGACCTTTAATATATGGAGTTCTTTTCCTCAATGTACTTCAATCATCTCGAATCAGCCAGTCAACTTATTCAAATAAAAGCTAGGCAGGTTTTTGGGATATTTTAATTGTAATATCAAACACCCTAATACAGGGGATAATTTCAACTCGGCCTGGTAATCTTACTTTTATTTCCAAAGTCTGCTCTAACAATAATGATTTCATTATCAGCACCAGCACGCATAGCAGTCCTCATAGGGGGGAGGGGGGGGGGGGGGTTTCAGTAAGGTAATCCTCAGACTCCGTCGGGGCAGAACCGATCAACAGGTACTCTAATCAACAGGCAATATTTCTCTCTCTCTCTCTCTCTCTCTCTCTCTCTCTCTCTCTCTCTCTCTCTCTCTCTCTCTCTCTCTCTCTCTCTCAAATAATAATTTTATGATTGATGTTAAATGCTCTAAGAAAGAGACAATTTCAATATCATACGACCGCGTACCCATCGACAGACAGACTTCTAACCCATTTACTAAGCGATTGATAGTACAATGTGTATATGTGTGCGTATATTACAATACATGTTCTTCCTTTTTTGGAAGAGCTGATTTCCAGCAAATATTTATGGGTAAATATGCTACCACAAAACTCCATCTCTTTTAATCCGGAAGATGTTGACACAGAGCCTCATTGGGTGTTTGCACTTTCCAAAAGAGTGATCAATGCACCCTGTAACACACAACATACCACACACGCACAAACATACACGAGTTAAAATAATATGTTATAATGCCTCAAAAGTGTCTTGATCAAATCTTAAATCGCCAGTTCATGATGAAAAGTGTTCGTGAAAACTAAAAGAAATGTGCTACCAGAGTATGAGATTTGCAATAAATAGAAGTAGTATTAAAGGCGTAAACAGAATACCTAAGTCTTTAAATGGCATTAAATAATTCATGACCTAACATGAATTAGGAATGAGCAAACAGAGGCTGCAGTGTTTAAATTGAACTTCATACTCCAGTTATGGAAGATAAATAGTGGAGATTCAGCGAGTGACGAAAGGTTGTCTGGTCGAATAGAGTGGAGAGCTTTAATCCGATGGGGGAAAGAGCTTTGGGCCGAAACAAGAATGGGATGGCTATTGTTTGCCATTGACTCAAGAGTACAGGGAAGAACACACGTCACTGACATGGTATTCATGGCAACTTTAAGGACCAAAGGGGTTCGTGGCACATATTTACAATACGTGAAATAAAACCAAAGAAGGGTTGATGGTCTCTCTCTCTCTCTCTCTCTCTCTCTCTCTCTCTCTCTCTCTCTCTCTCTCTCTCTCTCTCTCTCTCTCTCGTATAATTGATTCGCACAAAGGAAGAAAGAAATAAATTTTTCGCAAGTGTCCGCATCTCAAAACCTTGATTTGAGATTTTTCAGTACTTAAACTGTGGTAATAACTTGGAGATTATTTTAAGGTTTAATTACAAAAACCTAATTGCATGTGCTATATGAGGATTTTTTTCTGTTAATGTATCAAAGAAAAATAATGAATAGTTTTTTGTTTTATGCTCTCTATTTTATACCACAAAATTTGTACAGTTGCTAGCGGAATCAAAGGGATTTCCCACTGATGACTATTATGAAAGAAAAGAGACTTTCTCTTTAATTACCTTCGCAACGAAGTTAAGTGCTGTTTAGGTTTTCATCCCAGTTTGTCTGTTTGTGCGTTTGTCTATTTGTCGGTTTGCTTTTTGTGAAAAGCTTCTTGACTACAATTTTACTCATAGAGTAAACAAAACACGGCGATTAATTGTTATTTTAAGACGTGGACGTGATTCAATTTTGAAATTCCTAGATCAAAGGTCAAGGTCAAGGTTGAGCAATAGGTCAACCGAACTAACCCTAACCTTAACCACAAGTTCGCACATGGTTGTCACACAGACTTCAAATACGCCTTCGGTCTAAATTGGTTTTGAGAAAGGCAAGCTGGTTTCAAGAAATAAGCTGCCGTGGCGGAGTCTGCACTCTCAGGGGGATTTCCAGTTCCCACTGTGATTAGAACTTTTCTTTCAATTCATTTCAAGATATGTTTGTGATTATTATTGATAAAGATATCTTTGATAGATCTAGATTATATTTACTGTACTTTTTAATGAAAAATAAAAATAAAATAAATCGTTCATTTCCAGGAAAAATATTCAGTGAATTTGTAAGCCAGATTCATGATCGATATGCTTCTCGGTGCTAACATTAGCAGGGTATATTTGTCTAGTATAATTACATATCTAATTTTCATGTTTAAGGAACATTATTCCCTCCTCCGTCTAATTCACACAAACTCATTATATATACATAGACACACACACACACACACACACACACATATATATATATATATATATATATATATATATATATATATATATATATATATATATATATATATGTATATATATTAATTAACATATGTGTATATATATATATATATATATATATATATATATATATATATATATATATATATATATATATATATATATATATATATAATTAACATATGTATATATATATATATATATATATATATATATATATATATATATATATATATATATATATATATATATATGTCCCATGTAGATGGATAATGAAACATCAGAACATGGGTTTTCTCATTTATTATAAAAGTTCATAAGTACACCGTACACAGCTATACTCTCTCAGGGGAGAGCCTTGTCAACTCGAGCAGCCAAAGGCAACTAAACTCACCTTGCTATCGAAATGTAATCTTGCTACAACAACATGCTGAGTTATAGGTTTTTGAGGAATTCTCGTGAATATAGAGTTCATTTACCTTGACGTACAACGCATATCTACATACAAGAATTAGGAAATTATTCCCCCCCCCCCACCCCAAACTCATCACTCCGGGAGGAGGTGCTCACTCACCCTCACTAGTCTATGATATATGGAGGACACTCCGACCCGGAATAGGCATGGCATATGCTAAACAGAAATGCAACATAATATATATATATATATATATATATATATATATATATATATATATATATATATATATATATATATATATATATTTATATATATATATATATATATATATATATATATAGAGAGAGAGAGAGAGAGAGAGAGAGAGAGAGAGAGAGAGAGAGAGAGAGAGAGAGAGAGAGAGAGATCGTCCCCCAAAAAATAACACATCTTCCACAATAAAAATAAAAAATGAAATACTGCATGTAAAAATGTACATAATACGTTGCAAATAATTCCACCCATTTCTTCTTAAGACCTCTGCAACTAAACTACAGAATACCCTAAGTGAAAAAAAGTCATAACGACATCAGTTTTATATATACTCATCAATAACCTCCCTCTGGTTGCGGGCAATATACAGGCTTTTTTCTAGGGGGGACAGGGGTAGGAATAGATATTCCTTCATCCCTCGATTTTACTTGTCCGGGTTTACGGCACAATTTCACAACACATCTCATCACCACCAGTTCGCCATCTATTTAAATCACTACTACACTTGCACTTGCAACTATCAACCAGTGGCCACTAGCTGATTTCCCGAGAAAATCATTCATCTTCCCGCCCTTCTCTTATAACACTAAGTATAAGGGATTCACATCTACACATTCTCTAACACTGCCTATCCTCAAGTATGAACTTTAATCCTACAGCCACTTGCCATTCGGGAACCACCCCGGCCCCAGCAACCAGGAATCATATAAATAAATGAATAATAAAAGTATCTGCCTGACGAATCTCACTTGACCTTTTTAATATCTTACTGTTTTTACGTTCACTCAGCAATGTTATACGTATTGCCACACTCAGCAAAATTATCTCAACATTTTATGTATACCTTAAACATCAACATAAGAACACATTGTTATCATCAAGTTTATTTAAAACATGTCAAAAGAAGTAATGAGGTCTGTTCAAACAAAACAACAGCAAAGGAAAGAAAAAATTTCTACTCATCAACTCGAGGAATGTCACGTATGCAGGGGTAAGGAGGAACACTTTTGAAAACTACATCTTCAGGCACCACATATATGTGTGCCTGATGATGTTCAAACACTGCACCATTAATAATGCTTTGTATCAGAACTATGTTAGATTTTTCCTAGGTTGTAATCATTTCAAATACTCACGATCGCCCACAAATATTTTTAACTGTGCGGTTTTGAACCGACCATTATACTTTGAGCTGTGTTTTTCATTAGCTCGTTTCAAAAACCTTTCAGTGATGTTCATTACTCTCCTCAATAGATTTAATAAATATACACGGTATTGCTCAATTGAATAATTTGGCAATTGTTGCGAATTAATGAGTACCGTATATGGTAACACAGGATCCTGTCCATACACTAAAAAGAAAGGCGTGGTCCTGGGCGAAGCATTATATGCAATGTTCAAAGCTAGCTCAGCTGTAGGAGGCATGGCTTGCCAATGAAGGGGTCATCAGCCACTAAGTAACGTAAAAATTGCACTACTTCCCTATTATGCGATTCCACTAAGCCATTGGCTGAAGGCCTATATGCGGTCACTGAAAAGTGTTCAATTTTCCTCAAGTCCGTGACCGATTTCATCACCTTATTTATAACCTCAAGACCATTATCACTTATCAAAACTTTTGGGCAACCAAACCTCGTAATGAAAGAGCACAGCGCCTGGGCTAATGAATTTGCCGATTTGTCCAACATTGCGTAAGTATGAGTGTGCCGAGTAAATGCATCCACAAATACACATATATACTTATGTTGTGTTAGACCAGTAGGAAATGGTTCTACTACATCCATATGCACTCTATAAAATTTAATAGGAATCACAGGCCACTTTCTGGCTCCTGGTAGTAGTGTTTTTGTTCTTTGAAACAGTTACAAGCATGACAACCTTTTATATAATTATCTATAGATTTTTTCATTCCTAACCAAAAGAAGGATTCACTTGCTCTCCATAGTGTTCTATCAATCCCTAAATGCCCTGCATACGGACTTGCATGTACAATGTGGATGGCTCGATTAATTAAAGAGGGAGGAAGAACTACCCATGCTCAAAATTTCCCTTCCCTCTTCTCGTAAAAACTATATAAGATATCATTTTCTATAAAAAAAATTCTCACGAGGCACATTCAGAAATGATGGATAACACTACGATTCCCCTTTAATCACTGCTCGCACTCTTTCCATCCATTCCTCTTTTTACTGTCCCTCTCGGACTTCTTTCATATCCCAACCTCCCAAATCAATCAAACTTGCATCATCAGGGCATTCTTTCTGGACTCCCCTGGTCATGTCGTTGGCCACCAACATATATTCACCTTCACTGATCATATCTCTCTCTCATCCCATCTTCTGATTGCTCATTGAGATAATTCACATCCCATCTCTATTTTCTCTATTTTGATGGGGTCTTCAATATTTTGGTTACGTTCTTCGTTCCTCTTTTGTGCCCTAGTTGTTATTCCTATTGGTGCACCTCTAGAGAGAGCATCAGCTACCTTGTTAGCTTTACCTTCTATGTGGTGAAAACCCTTTATATTATACTCTAACAATCTCTCAATCCATCTCGCTTGTCGAGAGGTCAAATCTTTTTTATGATACAAATCACGTAAGGGGCGATGATCACTTTGCAACTCAATCGACTGACCTAATAGAAAGAACCGATGCCTGTCTAGAACCCAAAGAATAGCCAAATCCTCTCGATCAAATGTACTATAATTCTTTCCTGCCCATTTTAATGCCCGGGAAGCAAAACAAATGGGTCGCTCTCTGCCTTTATCATCTCGTTGAGAAACTATGCTGGCTTCTGTGTCGATCAGCGCTCGAATGGATTTATCTTGCAGGTCAATCCTAACTGCTAACATTCCTAGCCAGCCATTACGAGATATGGGGCACGGGTCAATGACATCAGTTGCAATGCTGCTGCTTCCTAGTGCAGGGGGGTGAGGTGGGGGGTACCGATGGAGGTCCCAGTGCTTGCTCTGCCACGTCCATCGTCCCTGGCTCCTTAGCTACTGCTTGTGATTTCATGCTAGGGGCATCCAACTCCCTCGTCTCACCCTTCCTCTGATTCCTTTTCCTCAGATATTGGACCGGGGGAGGTATGTATGTGTCACAGCCCTCGGCAATTTTTGCTGGGCACTCTTGAGATAGATGATCGTAGGCTTGACAAGTGTAACAGCGGGGGGAGCCTTGGTTGGGGCACTCCACTCGTCGGTGCCCCTCTCCCCCACACTGCCAGCATCTGAAGACTTTGCTAACCTGCTGACTGTGTTTTCCCCTACCTTGCTGAGTGCCTGTCATGGCTACCATCTTCTCGGAATCGGGCCAGTTATTCCCAGTCCTTTTTCCTTCTGGCAAACTGTCTAAAAAGTTTTGTATCGCTCTCACTACGTCTGCTAAGAAGCGACTGTCATCGAACAAATAACCACATAAATACGGGTTTACTAATCTGCAAATATGGTTATGGACAATCGTTTTTTTATCACCTTCTGGGAGATTGGCACTCTGGGTAGCAAACGAGTTGCAATGCCGAAAATTGCAAGTTGCAAAACTAAAAACGGATTCACCTTCCCACATTTTGGGTTTGTAATTTTCTTTTATGTCTCCCTTTCTCACATCAGGCAAGGCATACTTCTCAATTAAACTTCGTTTTATTTCAGTATAACTCCTTAAACTATATTGTGGCCAACACATTACTTCCATTGTAGGAGCATCTTTCAGCAATCTGATTACTTGAATAGCCTTTTCTCTTTCCGACCACCTATATGTGGCTACTTCAAAGTCTCTCAAAAACACGTCAATCGATTGAAACCTTTCGTTAGGCCGTTGATCATCTAAAATCCTAACACTTGCCTGGAGCTCTGGCAACTTTCGAACTACGATTTGCTGTGGATGTTTACTTTCACTTGTGTTCGTTTGGACTTCGTTCATGTTCATCGGATATGCTGTGGTTGCACGCCGCTTCTCTTCTCGTTCAACCAAGAATCTGTTTATTAACTGTTCTAAATTTTCTAACTTATTTTCCAATTCTTGCGTTCTAATTTCCTGTTTATATTCTTCATCAGCAATGCTATACAATGCTCCTCCGTTTTCATCTCCTGAAGTAGCAGTATCTGCTACGTTAGTTCTCACGTATCTAGGCATCTTGTACTTTTATTTTACTGGCTCAAAGAACAACTTCGCTCACAGCATACACAAACAGGCGTATATTTACACCTGACACCAATATGTCTCATGTAGATGGATAATGAGACATCAGAAGTTGGGTTTTGTCATTTATTACAAAAGTTTATAAGTACACCGTATACAGCTACACTCTCTCAGGGGAGAGCCTTGTCAACAAGAGCGCCCAAACACAACTAAACTCTCTTCAATGACAAAATTCAATCTTGCTACAACAACATGCTGAGTTATAGGTTTTGTGGAATTTTCATGAATATAGAGTTCATTTACCTTGATGTACAACACATATCTACATAAAAGAATTAGGACTATATATATATATATATATATATATATATATATATATATATATATATATATATATGTATATGTATATATATATATATATATATATATATATATATATATATATATATATATATGTATATATATATGTATACATGTATATATACATATATATATATATATATATATATATATATATATATATATATATATATATATATATATATATATATATGTGTGTGTGTGTGTGTGTATATATATAATATATAAACACATACATACATACATATATATATATATATATATATATATATATATATATATATATATATATATATTTATATATATATATATATATATATATATATATATATATATATATATATATATATATATATATATATATATATATATATAAGGATGAAGAGGACAGCAAGAAGACTTCGGATCATCTTACATATTTATTCTACACCAACGTTTCGGGAATCCATTCCCATCATCAGGGCTACATAAAACATGAAATTATGTTTACATTAGAAATTATTTATACATTTTTGCTTAAAATTGCTTTGGTATAAAAAATATTAAAAAACGGTTAAAAGAATCAAAATACAAAAACCTAGACGGTATATAAAAACATGTGGCTAACAGAGGTCTTTTACAATTATGATGATAAAAACACTTGTGATCAAAATGGAATAAAAAATATACATATATGTAAATGAATGGTCGAACTTACTGTCAAGAGATGTGGCTGAAAACTATAGGAATATTTGAGAAAATTCTTGAAGAAAATGCTTTAACTACGAACAAAAAATAGATCAACAAGGGATGGTAGGTAATGGCAGTTAGGCAATATGTAATGGTGTGGAGGTGGTTTGATTATTTAAGGAAGGGGACAGTTTCTTTATATAGAGAGATTCCAAGAGAAGGAGCGAAAGGCAATCGGATGTTTGGGAAAGAATTTCGAAATGGTTGTATTGTATATGAGTTTTACATGAGTTTGAATGATTTCTTATAGAGGAAAATTCTTGGGATTTTAATACGGAACCAGTGCAATGACTGACCCCCCTATGGGAATCGATGCGGACCTTCAGTAATCGTCGGGTAGACCCGATATAGTTTCCAAAATTACATTTTGGACAAGCATACTTGTAAACAACGAAGGACCGCATCAACTCCGGGAGGGTGCCTTTGAACCTGAAAAGTTTGCCAATATTTGCCTATAGTTTTCTGCCACATCTCTTGACAGTAAGTTCGACCATTCATTTACATATATGTATATTTTTTATTCCATTTTGATCACAAGTGTTTTTATCATCATAATTGTAAAGGACCTCTGTTAGCCACATGTTTTTATATACCGTCTAGGTTTTTGTATTTTGATTCTTTTAACCGTTTTTTTAATATTTTTTATACCAAAGCAATTTTAAGCAAAAATGTATAATTAATTTCTAATGTAAACATAATTTCATGTTTTATGTAGCCCTGATGATGGGAATGGATTCCCGAAACGTTGGTGTAGAATAAATATGTAAGATGATCCGAAGTCTTCTTGCTGTCCTCTTCATCCTTAAACTTAATCTTGCCAGAAGTGAAAATGTTGCTAGTTATATATATATATATATATATATATATATATATATATATATATATATATATATATATATATATATATATATTATCTATAGATATAAGTATATATACATGGATATACAGTTGCGTGTGTGTGCGCGTCTACTAAGATGAAAGGAAAGAGAATGAGACCAGGAATCTCATCATACATAAAGCTACATTTGTGGCAGCTCTTCTTCGCAAGAGAAATACGAATGGTGAAAAATATATCTATGCAATATACCTCTTTAGTTGTTCCCCCCCCCCCCCAAAATTGGAAATTTCGCCTTATATTTCAAGTCATAGCAGGTCAAATGTTTCGATAGTTTTGCGCAGTAAAAGAAATTTAATTTCAGGTCTTTTCCATCCCATTTCCTTCGACTTTTGCAAAGGCAACTTTCAGTGATTCAAAGTTAGAAATGAAAAAAAAAAAAAAACCGCTTAATGTCGTGGCACAAACTTTTAAGAAAAGAAAGCATCCCTTCCTTTGGCTGACATCCGAGCTTGGTCTTGTGTGTAGCCTGAAAAGGAATCCCTAAAAGTATTTCTTAAGAAAGAGCTGCAAGAAGGATTAATGCTTGACTCGTTGCACTTCTACTCTTCTCTTTATGATGCATCGATCTAGTTTGGATTTTACAAAAGTGCGCAAATGTTATATATTAAAGGAAACAAAATAGCGAAAGAGAGAGAGTAACGGCAAACTGCACTGTAGTAATAAGGAATAAGTTAAAAGTCAGATCTAGCTCCTGTACAGCCAACTAGAATTCCCCTGCCTGGGTTATCCAAACAAGCCATCCCGTGTAAATACTAAAGCTTTTCGATGAAAACTTCACATCATTCCGCTCAATAATGAGAACTGCAATTTCCTTGAAATGTTCCAACGCTGTTTTCACTAAGTCTTTTTGTATTATTTTTTACCAAGTAAAAGAAAGTTACTGGTACAATGCAGTTTTAATGAATAGACAGTCATAAGAAACTTAAAGATGCTTCTTACTAGAATAAGACAATAAATGTAGCCATTATCTTTTAATATACCTGTTCGAAAGAGGGTCGTCTTTAACACACATCCTTTACAATCAGTTTATCATCAAGATAGGGGAGAAAAGAAAACTGCACCCAAATCCAAAACATATTGGTAACAATGCCTCTTTTGATTGACGTCAGCTTAAAGGGGTCCTTAGAAGGGTGATGCCAGGAAAGAGGACCATGATGTCCCACAACTGGATAACATGAAGACATTCTTGTGCCATTTTGGAGACCGTGACCGCGCCAAAATCTCCCATACCATCAGTATCATTACAGATAAGCTATGCGTCCATCAATGTTGCCTGGAGTCAAATATCTAAGAGGAGCGAGGGAAATTAGAGACGACTAACACCCTTGACCTCTGCTTCTTGTTTATTCCCTAACCATGAGGGGACATCACATCAGTGGCATTGTTGCCTGTTAGATGAAGGAAGCTGCCAAGGAGTTCCGTAAGAAGTAGAACATCACCGTCCACCAAACAGACAAAACAACGGTCTTAATCCTGATTATCACAGATGAGTACTATGAAAAAAATTAACGCCATGACGATAACATTAGATTCTAACTTTTGTTTATGAACATGTCAATTAACATCAATATGTAAACAAACATCATTATTGAATGGGTGAAGACCACAGATGATGTAGGCTATCTACCTTTAATTTTCAAGGACTCACCTGACCCAACAAGCTTATCTGTCAATCACAGCTGAGATGACTTCTAACCTATCTCACGTGTTGCAATACAAGGTTTACCTGACAATGTACTGACACCTTCGGTCACAACTGATCCTGAGCAGATGGACGGCTTGTCTTATCCCAGCCACCACTCAGAACATGTCCCATCCAGTTAACAGTAGGATCAGCAATACCACCTCCTTCCAAGCCACTTGAGCAGTCAATAAGAAGTCCCCTGCTTCAAGTTATAGGTAATAGGTTGGCCTAGGCACCAGCTACTAATTGAGATATTACTGCTAAAGAGTTATTGGATCCTTTGACTGGCCTGTTAGTGATACTTTACACTTGATTCCTTTCTGGTTACAGCTCATTATTTCTTGCCAATACATATACCAAATAGTCTGGCCAATTCTTTACACAATCCCCTCTCTCCTCATACACCTGACAACACTAAGATGACCAAAAATTCTTCTTCGCTCAAGTGGTTAACTACTGAACTGTGATTGTTCAATGGCTACTTTCTTCTTGGTAAGGGTAGTAGAGACTCTTTAACTATAGTAAGCAGCTCTTATAGGAGGACACTCAAAAATCAAACAACTGTTTTCTATCCTTGCGTAGTGCCATATCCTCTGCACCATGGTCTTGCATTGTCCTGGGTTAGATTTCTCTTGCTTAGGGGGTGCACTCCGACACAATTTTCTCTTTTAATTCTTTATATGTGACAGATCTACTTTAACGTTGTTACGGATATTAAGAGATTTTATATCGTTATTCATTATTTCTTATATCCTATATAGTTTATTTGTTTCTCCATTTCCTTTTCTCACTGGCCTAATTTCCTTTTAGGAGACCTCGGGCTTATAGCATACTGCTTTTCTAACTTTGATTGTAGCTTTGCAAGTGATAATAATAATAATAATAATAATAATAATAATAATAATAATAATAATTATTATTATTAGTAGTAGTAGTAGTAGTAGTAGTAGTAGTAGTAGTAGTATTACTAGTAGTACTAGTAGTAGTATAGGACACCATATTTTAAACCTTTACCATGTAACAGAAGCCTCATGATTATCATTATTTTATAGTTTTTCTTTTTCTTTATCATTTTCTGATTAGCTTAATCTGGCATAGGTTTCCTTTATATCAATTATTAGGAAGCTTGAGTAAGATAGATAGCATTTTAGTTTTTTTTTTTTTTATTCAACATGAAAATGTGCACAATAAAGATTTAATGGTCAAAGTTTCGTTATTTGAGTCGCAACGTAAAATCGGTGTTAAATAAATGTTTCAGAAGAATTTACTTCCAAGCAGGAGGTCGAAGGTCGTGTTCGAACAAGGTCAGTGCTGCTGAATAGTTAATTTTTCTTACTGAAAGGCAGAATAGCATAAGTAACGTTTATATAAAGAATTAAGCACTGATTAGATGCCTGTCTAATTTAAAGATGTATACCGGGAGATGATGAGACAAATGAGCGGTAGCCCGAGGACTTAATATCTCCTAAAACTGCTTTTCTTTTTTTCTTTTCTTTTTTCTCGTTTAAACCAAGATTCTGTGGAGATTTCTGTACATAAACTTTTTAGAGAGGACAAGAGTTATTGCCAGAGTTTTCGTGACTTTTTTTTTTTCGATAGTGCGAGGTCCCGCGTGACTTTCAATGTTAGAACGTTAGAGTTTTTCTCTTCTTGATCTCAGAAAATTTTCTGGAATTCTTTTTAGGTTTGCATTTAAAGGTCCACATCTTATTTTTCTGACTTGCCTATTCTAGAGTCAATACTGATTAAAAGACTAGTTCCATCGGGAAACAACCAAGCTTCCTCCACTCAATTGTACTTGTCATTGTGTTCGTTTTGTTCTATTTTTTGTTGATGCCATTCAGTTTCTAATTGCGCTTCTGCGAGGTTGTCTCCACTTCTATTTTATGCATTTCTCAATTTGAATTTTTCTCTTTCTTTTACTAATTTTTACTTCTTATATGAATTTGTATATATCTTTTATTACTGTTTCTTATTGTTATTTATGTGCTTCTTAATTGTAGCCCTGGAAGACGTTATAACGACAATCACGAAACGCCGGGATTTATAATAATTGGATTTTAAGAACTGCCTATTTCTCTGTCAACACTGCAAAATTTAAATTACTTGCTGCCAACACCTTCACTGATTAAATATATATATATATATATATATATATATATATATATATATATATATATATATATATATATACATATATATAGTATATATTATATATTTTATATTACATATACAGTATATACACACACACACACATATATATATATATATATATATATGTGTGTGTGTATATATATACATATATATATATATATATATATATATATATATATATATATATATATTTATATATATATATGTATATATAGTATATATTATATATTCTATATTACATATATATACAGTATATATATATATATATATATATATATGTGTGTGTGTATATATATATATATATATATATATATATATATATATATATATATATATATATATATATATATATATGTGTGTGTGTGTGTGTGTGTGTGTGTGTTTGTATGTATACATATGTACATACACACATGCATACATACGTCCATTAATAGAAAGATAAATACTCAAATAAATGAAAATCCTAATATTCAAACAAATAAATTAATAAATGAAGAAATTATTAGAGATTCAAATAAATAGCTGAAACCTCATAGAAATTTTGCCTGAATATAGTATCTCAGATAACAGGAAATCTGTTAAGCCATTAAATATTTCTCCTAACATGGCACAGCACCCGGAAATAGAGGCACACGTACTACAATCAATTAAGCGAAACATAATTGGAAGGAGGGGGGGGGGGGAAATCCCTGTGTCAGGTGAGCGGCCACCAACTGGCGAAAATGGCAAATAGGAAATGATTGACATTTGCTGTTTGGACTCTAATCAGTTTCTCTGCCGAATCGCTTGTATGTTTTAAAATCCTTTTATGGAAGACAGTAGAGGTTATGAATCCGGCCAATCCATTTGGTTGTGGTCACTTTCCTTTGGCACTGAAGAATTAACCGGCAATTGCACTGTAATACCAACTCTTACACTAAAACATCTTCACTCAACATTGCCAGAAGTCTTTATTTCGCCCAAAGTGGTTTCCCACATCGTTTATCTTGCTGTCTAGATTAATTTTCGTTACACTTCTTATAGTTCCCCTGAGCCTCTCTGAACTTTGGACTTTGCTTTTAAGATTTACGAAGATTTCTTACAATCAGTTTCTTTCTTAGCTGCCGCAGAATTTGACCTCTTCTGAGTTCTCTCTCGAGTTCTACAAAAAAAAAAAAAAGTTTTTAACTCTCATGGTGAAATGTTTCTTTATAGTCAAGTTTTTCCTAATATCCGCGCTTTCTAGGTAAAAGGTAATATGCATTTCATTAGTAGAGCGAAAAAGAATAGTATTCTTTTAAACGTTTGGAAAATATGTGTTTTTTTTTTTTTTCCAAAGTACTCAAACCACCAGAGCCTTTTATGAACGTGGTGTTTTGATAAATTATCATCCTGGACGTCTTCATAAAGCCAATCAGTATATCATGATTTTGTACGGTCTGCTTACGCAAGAGCCCGTGTTCTACGTAAGAGAGGGTAATCTAAAACGGGCGAACGAGCTATGATTTTATATTGGCATCTATGCAAGTAGTCATTTTGAGGATCGTTGCATACGGTTCATCCTTTAATCGTCCAATTTATTGGACACTTTACCCAATGCGATACAAATTAGGTAATACATTTTGAAAATTTACGTCGTTCGTACATTTATCCCGTGACATTGGTCCTTGGCGCTCTCTACAGCATCGACAGAAGTGAAATATCTAGGTTTTCTTGTGGTTTTAAACTCTGTTAATTCAAGTGTGGCTGCTTAACTGAATTTGTGTCAGGTAAGCAACATATGTTTTTCATACTTGAGTGCAGATTTTTTGATAGGCGGTAAGCCCCTCGTTAAGTTACACAGCAGTGATGACACTAAAAAATAAGGT
>NC_090748.1:16649176-16654176 GCF_036898095.1 Palaemon carinicauda | reverse complement strand
AAAGAAAATATAATTAAGAAGGTTGTACACCTATAAGTATATAGAGATAGAACAGCCATACACAGAATAGAAGAATGGCACAGACACGGATAGACCCAGCAATTCATAAGACAAACTAAAAAAATTACCAACATGAGAGAGAACAAATACTTTGTCAAGTTTAGGAAATCCCTGGTAAAGAAATAAAGATACTAAACCACATAGTAAGAAAATGCATAGTACAGGCAATACTAGAACAGAACATAACTACCATAAAAAGAGACGTCTCTGTATGTAAGAACAATCAAAGACTATGCAGCAAAAAGTGGTACGAACATGAACTTCAGGATGCAATATATGACGAGCTGCATCGTGGAACTCGGGGGAAAGAGACGGAGAGAGAAAAATGGAAAAATAACAAGACCAATGAATTGAACTGTGAAGTCTATGGATTATTCAAGGATGGTCAATTGTGACTACTACAGCTTACAAACCTCCAAGATGACAATATTTCCCGCTTCCAGATGAATTGAAATTAATTAACAGGAAATACCTAACATATCTCATTGCGGATCTAAATGCAAGCCACCAACTATTTTGGTATAGGCAATCAAGTTACATAATCAAGTTACATGGAGTAAGAAATAGTTGGGTTAATCAATAAAAACTATATCATACATTTGGGACTTGACTTTGACGCCTTAACAAACAACAGAAAAGGAAAGCCCGAAATAATATTAGGAAATAACAAAGTTCATCTGAATATTTCCATAAAAAAGGGCCAGAAACTTCCACTGATTATAAAACAGTAATAATCATATTATCAACGAATCCAGTAATGATTCAATCTATAAAAAAGAGCAAATTGGAAAATATTCCAAATAGGACAGGTGAATAACCAAAATTTCGATAACCAACATGTGGCAATAGATAACGGAATCATTGAATAACTCATGTAAAGAACAAACTTATATCACGAAGCAGATATTAGCAGACTTAATTAGAACTCTTCATTAACAAGGAAAATAGAGCTATGGGAAATAGAAATATGAAGAGAAAATTTCAAACACAAGGCACATGGAACAAGTGGCATTAACAAGATCGTATTTTAAAACTTAGCAGACATTGCATGGGTAGAATTAATTGGGATATACAATTGGGCTCTCTCAATGGGTTGTTTTCCAAAGTTGTTAAAAAGTACAATAATGATTTTAATACCTAAACCAGGAAAAGATTCTTGTCAGGTAGAGAATTATAGACCAATATAACTACTAGAAGTACCTGGTGATATATTGGAAAAGAGCATTAACAACAGGTTGGTGTTGTTCAAAGAAGAGAATGAGTTACACAAAAATCAATATGGATTTAGAAAAGGAAGGGGAACCCAAATTGCAATAGCAAATATATATATGAAAAAATTTAAATAGCATAGAGAAGAAAGTACCTTTGCAACCTAGTATGTAGAGATATAACCAAGACATTTAACAAAGTATGGATACAAGGAGTTAAATACAAAAAATTATATCTCAACCCTCCAGACATTTTTGAGAAAATTTAATGTCACATTATTAAAGACCAGACAGCTGCAATTAAGTCAAAACTTCACAGGGAATTCATTCCTGTTACTGACTGCGGTCCCAAAGGGATCTTTACTAAGTCCAACATTATTCATATGACATACATCAGATGTAATTTCACCACCGGAGAACTGTACTGATGTCTGTTTGCAGATGACATCACGCAAATAGTTATACACCCAGAAAAACGTACTCGTAAAATGGACCCAACTTTAAGAAGGCAACTAGCAAAAAAAAAAAAAACAAAAAAAAAAAAAAAAAAAACAATAGACGAAATGAAAAGGATAAATCAATTTGAATAGAATTGGAAGATAAATACAGATAAATCTAAACTCCAAATAGTATCAGTATCTGCATACCAACCTGCACAAATAATGTTGGATCAACAATCAGTCAATTTAACAAAATCACAAGAATACTCGGTATGCAATTCAGACACAAGAGAAATTATAAAGATAGTAAAAACGCAAAGTACAAAGTTAACAAGGTTTAGGAATATGAAAACAAATATTAAAATCCATTTCTACAAAAACCTAATAACACCAGTAATGGAATATCCACTATTCTCGACCTGTTTAGCATGGGTCTAAAGACAGTACTACATTGGACCCATCTCTCTGGTTACGGACTCTTATTCGCTCGAGGGGTTAACTGCCACTCTTTAATTGTTTAATGACTACTTTTCTCTCATGAAATGTAGAAGGGACTTTTTAGCTAGGGAAAGCAGCTCTTCTAGGAGATGGATAGTGCAATAACCTTTGTACCATTGTCATCCACTGTCTTGGGGTAAAGGTCTATCGCTTGAGTGTACACTCGATCGCGCTATTCAGTCTTATATATCATCCTCTTGCTTTTTGAGGTTTTCATAGTTTATATATAAAAAAATAAATCATTTTAATATTGGCACTGATCATCTTCAAAATTTAATGGGTTCGTCCATGACCTAAGATCTATCTGTGGTGAAAATTTCGTCAAAATCAGTCGTGTAGCTTTAACATAATCCTGTCCACAGTCACAGAAAAATAAATAGAGAAATAAACAGACTCAAAAACATAACCTCCTTGGCGGAGATAATGATAATATAAGGGCATTGTAAAAATTACAAAATAGGATACTAAGGTCCGCAGTGAGAAACAATCAAGGTAATGAAGTTCTTAATATAGAACAAATACATAAAAAAATAAGCTAGAACCAGTTATTCATAAGATATGCTGTAGGGACTGGCCACCAAAATATGAAGTAAAAGAGCTCTATACAATGGAGAATTAACAGAAGAGAAAAACTACCAAACAACAAAGATCACAGATGGTGGACGAGAGTATTTTCATTTGTTCAACACGGTGAACCTCAACCACTGAATAAGAAATGTTCTTGTGAAAAATGTAAATTAGGAGAAATTACTATGTAAATATAATGTAAAATATTAAATATAAAACTTGATACTAAGAAAAAAGTACATTTGTAAAAATAAAATTGTAGTTAATACTTACCTCTCCAAATTATTCCCTAACATGGTTAACTGGATACATACCCTCATTCTTTTTCCATCCCAATCGTAGCACTTGGCACAAAACCACATACTATAAACGACCAGTCTTCAAAGCCTCTGAGACATAAAGTCATTATGACAGTAATCTGGTAAATGTTTATTTTGTAAAGAAAAAAAAAAGAACTTATTTTTACCTTTCATTTATTATTATTATTATTATTATTATTATTATTATTATTATTATTATTATTATTATTATTATTATTATTATTATTATTATTATTATTATCTAATTGTATCAGTAGAATTCGACATTGATTGTTTCCATACTTTGTTTCATCTACTTTTTACACACATCCATACTTTTCCCCCTCTTGCATGGAATGAAAGATTCCTAGACATGGAAATATAAATGTTAGCAAAGAAATATCAGGATCCTTGCAACACTGCTTACCTTCTCTAATTTTTCAGGATTCCAAATGCTGAAGTTGAAATGACTGAGGTGATAATAATATAATGTATTACTAAGATGGTTTCTCTCTGTTTGAGGGACCTTTCAATTGAATGAATTCTTCGCAGACATCGAATGGAAAGGGTAATATTATGGTAGCATTCATCAAGAAAATCTTGGCTTTTCGAACTTTTTTGTGATGAGTTTTGTGCACTAATGTTTCCTTCGTAATTAATTTTCGTGATGTCTTGTCTTCTATCAGCCTGGACTCTTCTTTTGCATATTGATGCTTGAATTGTCTGTCTCATAAAAAGGAAAAATGTATGATGAAACCGTAATAAATAAATGCACTATGAAGTTCATATGGAATTATATGGTATTTCACTGTGCGTGTTGTAGTCTTCATTAAGTTTACATATAATATTTTTATGACATGATAACTCAAAAATCCTAATAAAGAGTATAAACCATCTTTTCTTAATTAAATTATGTTTGTTTTCTTTTAGTTGGTGCCTTGGAAAGCTTGTTGACCGCGCAGATACAAGTGTACCTCCCAGGTGAATTTGAAATGCATTTAACTTGATGAGAGAATCCATTTAATCCCGTGGACGAAAGCACGAGATTAAAGAGGCGAAAGTCGGAAAATCATTACGAATATATTATAAAAAGTTTTTGTATCATGAATCCACAACCATAATCTTTCAAGTGTAAAATGTGGACTTTTAGTGGCTCAGATGCTGATCTATTCCACAGAATACTATAAATGATTTGGTGTGGGAAAAAAGAACTCCGTGAATTAGCTGTCAGTCTATGAAGGTCCTTTTATAGCTATTTACAAATTGGGACTTTCATATTTACGTTTGTCCCCAGACTCATGAAACGAAAACTCAAAAACAAATAGTTATCACGTTACCTCCATAATTAACATAAATTTAAGAGTATTTTTAAATGTATTTTACCGTAAATAAGTCAAACAGCTGTAATTAAAACTTCGTCTCAATCCTGTAACCAAAGTGACCTCAAAGTTATGGTACATGTCAAAGAAGGAGAGTCTCTATTTCCTGTGAAATTTTCTATTTTTCAAGATCAGACTAAACAATTCATTCTCAAGAAAATTGTTTCCTAACAGTTTGTAAAAACACTTCGAGTTTTGAGTACATAGAACAACTTCCCTCTTTTGGGTCGTGAATTTGATTTTTATATTCTAGATTTAAAGCCTTTTTGTTATAGGAAATTGTTTTAACAGTTATTTGTATTGCTCTTCCCAATTAGTCTTTAACCCCGAGATACAATGGCGACTGTATTTTGTCAATAGTATCCTCTGAGCTTTATATAATTTGCTTTTAAACATATTTGTATATATATAAACTCATATATTCACGTATATATACTTATATATACGTATATATATGTATATTATGTAGACTTTATAGTCGTTTGGTTTACATGGTCTCTGTACAAAATTGCAAAGCACCCAA
The DNA here is from genome assembly GCF_036898095.1 of Palaemon carinicauda. Taxonomy (NCBI): domain Eukaryota; kingdom Metazoa; phylum Arthropoda; class Malacostraca; order Decapoda; family Palaemonidae; genus Palaemon; species Palaemon carinicauda. The sequence goes on along the minus strand of NC_090748.1, from coordinate 16,649,202 downwards.
GTTGGTATTTTGAGATTTGATCGAGA
>NC_090748.1:16636676-16641676 GCF_036898095.1 Palaemon carinicauda | reverse complement strand
AATATTATTTGAAGCGCTACGCCGTTTAAGAAAGATGAAACAAGTGACTACTTCATAAATGTTAGATTTATCAGATTTATACACTGGGCTATTTAAAGAAAAAAAAAATTCTATGGATCATACACTTTCATATAATTACCCCAATTATTCTCAACTCAATATTCATCAGGAAAAGAGACAAATTGTATTTAGTTAACAGATGTAACTGCTAAGAGTACTTGAAGTCATAATACAAATGCTGGGTATTTTTCAAAGACTCCCAGGAATGTTTCATTAACAGACTATTAACATACATATCTCAAGTTTTAACAAAATATTATGAAACTAAATAAACTTTGATAAAGTAATTCACCATGAAATGCCCATTCCTCTAACATGAATTTTTTTTTTTTTTTTTTTTTTTTCAATATTTAAAGACAAAGTAATTACGAAGCATAAGTGGCGGCACGGTATTCTGCACCTTTCATTTCCAAAAATGTCTATTTTTATCTCTGATTGTTTATAAAGAGTAAAGTAACAAACCAGGTCTTTTTTGTCTCGTGATTATTGTTTGTCTGACCCTTCTTCAGTTTCAAGTGTAGTTATATTCGAGAATATAAAGCTTCCAATTATATCCAGTGACATATCACTTCCTATCATTATCGGTCATAATGAAGTACCGAGTCAAAGCAATAATAACTACCTAATTGTTTAACACCAAAGACACTCGAGTGCCCGATTGTTCAATGTTAATAAGATATTCTCAAAAAAGCGGCTGTCTACTAAAAAAAAGTTATTAAATAAAGGCACTAAAATGATGTGAGATTTCACCGGATGCTCTTTGTATCTTGATCATATTTTCAATGAGACTTTTTTAGGCAGTATTCAGAAAACTAAAAAAAAAAAAAACATAATTAAGTAAGGTTATACGGCATAATATCCCGGGAAATACAGTGGTACCATTTTTATATTCCTCATATCATATGAAAAATACCTCGAGGGTTACATTGCAAAACGCAAATCAGACATGTTTTCTTTTGGGGGGAGAGTACAGGGTGCTCCTTAGCTCATTCTCATCCTATTTCATGTGCTATAGAACATTTTATAGTCAAGATGCCTGAATAAAATAAAAAAAACTTCATTTCACTTAAGTGTAAATCTAAATGGAAAATATTGAATCTTAATGGAAAACATTCAATAAGACTTAACTTCCACTGCTCAGTTATGTGTAAACCTGGCTTTCGACGGTTGACACCTACACGTATCTATATTCATATATATTCATGTATATGAATACATATATGTTCGTATGTAAGTTTGTATAAGTGAATATAGATATATTTACGCATGTATTTGTTGCAACCTTTCGTACATACATGCATGCATAAATATATTATGTACTCTATATATTTATGTGTGTATATAATCTTTAAATCTAAGATACCTTTATACTCTTGATTTAGGAGACGGGTTGATAAGAATTCGCCACAGCCTTCTCATTCTTCAGAGGCTATATAAATATGTATATAATAGTTAGAATATTTATTTTTGTGTACCTGTATGCCAGTGTAATGGTGTATTTATTGTCATTGACGAGATTTTTCCTTTCAATGAAGAGGGAAAGAGGAACAGGGAGCTCATAATATGTAATCGGTGCAACTCAGATGCCAGTGACGTCACAAAGCCCAGAGACTTCCTAGTAAGTGACGTCGTGAAGTCAGTGGCTAAGTGGAGCCTTTGATCATATCTAAATTGATTGTATATGTGTCTAGTGTTTCTTTAATGGTAAAAAATGTGTGTTCCTCTGGATGACAGTAGTTTCATCTCGCTTGTGATTGGGTGGTTTGGGATGTTCTGCTCAGACGCCCGACCATGAAGCAGCCAATACCAGGTGGAGGTATTTCTACTCATCCAGAAGGCAAAACATTTGTATCAATGTTCGTATTCATAAAAGAGGATTCCATCGTGAGTGGTTGGTTTCTGTACTTTTATTCTTTTTTTTTTCTTTTTAGAATCTAGGCAATGTTTCAAATTTGGTTCATCTATTTTTCGAAATTGATGGACACTTCAGATCACTAGGGAAAAAGATTACAAACCTTAGGAAGGTCGTGTATTTTTATATCGAATTACCTGGAATGGATTCTAAACGATACTGAATAATGGTATGTATCATTTGATTAAAGTTTCAGCCTCATTAGTTTATGAAAGTAAATGTTCAAGAATACTTCTTACTTTGTATCCTTGCTGTATGAACCATAGAAGTAATTCTTTGTAGCCTCTAAGACTACATACAGGTCTGTCCCAAATGTCCTAGAGTAATTTCTTCAATAGAAGGTAAAAACACTTATTTTTCTTGTGATGGATGTCATTATCTCAATAAAAGGCAAACACAGTTCTCCTTTATGTAATTGTGTACCACAATACGTCATAGGCCTACTCTAGTCTAATAATTGTAGTCAGTGATTTACAATGTAAATGATACAGTAAATGAATTTTATTATATTTTTTTATATAATTAATTTTGATTAAAGGGTTTTCCCTTTCTCCTTTCTGACATGTGTAATGTGTTTAGCTGATGTTATAAGTAAATAAAGGGATCCTTTAAAGTCCGTTTTTTGGGTGTTGTTGATGGTCACTGTCCAGAACACTGCGGGAAAGAAAGAAAAAATGGAAATCGACAACAACCAATTTCCAAGTTCTTGAAATTTCAAAGGAGATTTCTTCTTTATTTTCCAAACTTCTTTTGTTTCATATTAATGAAAAGAAAAATTTAATGGCAAATTAAATAAGGAAGACATATAGAGGGAACCAGATATTTCTAAAAGTTGTTACTCACTCAAAAACATAAGTTAAATTTTCCATGAATCGTCAGTTATCCTTCGTGATAGGATGTTTTTTTCTTTATTTTTTATTCTTTTTCCTACAACAGAACATTATACCAAATTACATTCCGACGGAAACCAAATTTCACAACTTGTACGAAGTGTTCCAAAAGCCAGGTATCATTGTTAATCAGTCCAGAGAAGTAAATAATCATTTATATGCGTTTCAATTATGTAATTTTTAGCCTTTTTTGCCACTCTGGTTGAAAGTATAGTTTGTACACAAGTTAACAACTTGAAAATATTTATGGATCATAGTAGGAGGAAGAATCTCATGTATTTACCTGAATTTTTATTGTGGAATTTTTACTACTACGTTTGATATGGTGTAAATGATGCCATTAGAATAAATATCTATCATTGGTTATGTATAAGTATGTTTGTATGTATATACATACTGTATATATGTACATTTGTGTATACATACATATATATATATATATATATATATATATATATATATATACATATATATATATACATAGATATACATATATATATATATATATATATATATATATATATATATATATATATATATATATATATATATACATATATATAAATATACATATATACATATGTATATAATATATATATATATATATATATATATATATATATATATATATATATATATATATATATATATATATATATATATATACATATAAGGTAGAAGTATGTATATGCATAACCATATTTATATACATATATATATATATATATATATATATATATATATATATATATATATATATAAAGATATAAACAACAAGGAATCTCAAAACACCGCAATAACTTTTAAATAATCGTGGCTCAATTTGTTTTGGCTGAATTTACAGAAACATGTTAGTGGCGTCATCTCAAGGTTTGAAGTGAAGTGCTGTCATGACAACAGAATTTTACCCGAAAATTCATTCCCTCAAAATTCATTCCCCATGTACTGAAAGAGACCATGGCAAATAAATAATAATGTTTTTTAAATGAAATATCATTATCCTCTCATAAGCATTGTCATGACCTTTGTATGAACTCTTACGTGGAGAAGTGACTTCATATTCTTTTTTTTTTATTCTTCACATTTCTCTAATATATCTTTTAACACAGCTGAGTAAACCCAAAGAAAAACATAACTGGTAAATCAAATTATATTTATGATCTGATGCTGCACATAGACAGTAATTTTATTTGCAAATATCTCAAATAAAATTTTTGATTTGATAAGACATATAGACTCATCTTATTTTTTGATAAAATAAGAACAATTTTATAGAAAGTTCACAATTAATTCATCTGATAAAACACATTAATAGTGCACAATTTGGGTGACTATTTTCGAAGTCCAATAAACATTACACATTTCTAAGAATCGTTCGCTTCAATTTACATGTGCTCATATATTATTCAACTTAGATCCGATTACTTTAAGACGGACAACACTAAACGTGTCAATTTAAGCTCTTGAGCCCTAGCAGCACATAGCTTGTTTATTTAGTCGTACAAAGTTAATCTACTCCTCAAAAAGTTAAAGTTTTTGCTTTTTTGTTGTGGTTTTATAATTGCACAACTAGTTTTTTAGTGAAGCATTGATGATATTTTAGTAGTATATTCTTAAACAAAAGTTGGTATGCCTGTGTATTCACACACGCAAACACACACACACACATTTATATATATATATATATATTTATATATATATATATATATATATATATATATATATATATATATATATATATATATATATATATATATATATATATATTAATACCTGCTAAGCTACAACCCTAGTTGGAAAAGTAGGACGCTATAAGCCCAGGGGCTCCAACATGGAAAATAGCCCGATGAGGAAAGGAAACAAGGAAAAATAATATATTTTAAGAACAGTAACATTAAAATAAATATTTCCTATATAAACTATAAAAAACTTTAACAAAACAAGAGGAAGATAAAATAGCGTGCCCGAGTGTACCCTCAAAAGAGAACTCTACCCCAAGACGGTGGAAGACCATGGTACAGAGGCTATGGCACTACCCAAGCCTAGAAAACAAGTATTTAATTTTGGAGTGTCCTCCTAGAACACCTGCTAAACAATAGGTAAAGAGTTTCTTCTACCCTTAAAAAGAGGAAATTAAC
>NC_090748.1:16626676-16629176 GCF_036898095.1 Palaemon carinicauda | reverse complement strand
ATCAAATGTAGTTCCGTGTTTATAGACAAAAATTTCATAGGTCTGATTAACCGTTTTATAAGGTTTCCTAAGAACACTTCTAATGCCAGTGTTGATAGTATTAAGGAGCAGGAATAAAGGCAGAAGCTTTTAAGATAAACTGTTCTCTGAGCATTTGAAGTGTAAAGGAAACTCCATTAAATTTGAAATGCGGTGATACATAAAAGTAGTAATAGGCTGGCCAGGGCACCAGCCACCCGTTAAGATACTACCCCTGGAGAGTTACTGGGTCCTTTGACTGGCCAGACAGTACTACATTGGACCTCTCTCTCTGGTTGAGACTTATTTTTCCTTCGCCAACATATACACAGAGTAGTCTGGCTTATTTTTTACACATTCTTCATCACTCAAGAGATTAACTACTGCACTGTAATTGTTCAGTGGCTACTTTCCTCTTGGTAAGGGTAGAATATACTCTTTAGCTATGGTAAGCAGCTCTTCTAGGCGAAGGATACTCCAATAACAAACCATTGTTCTCTAGTCTAGGTTAGTGCCATAGCCTCTGTACCATGGTCCCCCACTGTCTAGGGCTAGAGTTCTTTTGCTTGAGGGTACATTCGGGTACACTATTCTATCTTCTTTTTTGGGGGGGGGGGGGGGCGGGGAAATGGTGTGTTGGGCAGGCTTAATAAAAAGTCCATGGATAACCGATGGTATATCAAGAAGTTGTCTTTTCCTTATCTGATTCTTTTTTTCTTCTCAAAACCATCCTTAATGTCCTCCCTTCAGTTGAAGTGGCTATCCTGGAGGGTATTTACCCATGCATGGTGTATCGGCTCCACCTTGCTGTAAAGTTTTCCTGACTTAATATCTATAGCCTATGGCTTTTATTAATCACTTTATTTATATTTCCATACATATCGTTTTTTATAATTATAGTTGATTTTGTTTTTAAGTATGATGAATCTCTCTTATTGTCACTAATTCCTATGCTCTCTGGAGAAATTAGTAAAATCTGGGACCAGTACGTCATACACTTCGTCAGTGTTGTTTACTGTATTGCAGTATTAGTGGTCTGCTTGTAAATATTCAAGATCTTACAATTGCGTCCAGATAATATGATATTCTTTTGTGCTCAGAAACTTTAGTTTATAATATAAGGCGCTCATTAATGTTCCTGATAACTGGTTTTTAGAAGCCATTAGTTTCGAAATCGGATCATAAGTCCTGCTATTAATGTGGATGTCATGAGATTCCGGTAATAAAAGTTTGTGGTAGGCATAAAACTTTTATCTGTGTTCAGTCAACCGGAATCCAGACATTGATGATTCTATCTTCGACTGACTTCTTACCATTATGGCTAAGATACAAGATGATAGAAAGTCCTCTTGACTTTGTTCGTGATTTCAATGCTCACTGTAGGGAGTTGTCGAATTGTGTTTCTCCTACTGATCGCCATTGCTTAAGAACTTTGGACTTTGCCTCTGAATCAGGCTGTGAGGAAATTATAAGAAGTAAAGCTACTCACAGGTTTGTTAACTGCTTGGACCTCGTATACACAGACTCCCCCGCCGTTATAACAAGTGAGATTGGTTCTCCAGTTTGAACATCTGATCATGCCTTGATTTCAATTATTAGTGAAAACTGAGCAGCCTGCCCAGATGTGTCATACTTGTGTAAGATTTATTAAAAAAAAAAAAAAAAAAAAAAAAAAAAAAAAAAAAAAAAAAAAAAAAAAAAAAAAAAAATTTTCAAGTAGAATAGATTTGCATAAGTGATATTTTGGGCTTGAATTGGTCACACTTGTATAATAACTCAGAACCTATTGTTCCTTTGAACGAGAATCTAGTCAACATAATTGATAGGCGTATCTCTTCTCGTGGGCTAAGGTAACGAGTGAAAGATAAGCCCTGTGTCAGTGATGATTGTGGATGTGCTTATTTGGAAAAGCAGGAGGCCTATCATTTTGGAATGGTAACAGATTGAATTTTACTTGAAATAACTATACTAAGAGTAGAATTTGTAATCAGAAAGTTTATGCTTCAACCGAAAAGGAACACAATTTAACCATAAAAGAAACCATTTCTGGTACAACACAGGATCATAATTGGTGGACTACCCTTAAATCTATGAGCAACCCTTTTGTTTAATGTGTTTGACCGTAAGCAGAGTAATGAGAAACTTAAATATTCTCATTACTGTTTTACTGAAGCTAAACTAACTTGTTTAACTTTTCAATCTCAGCAAATTAAAGCTCACTCTATGGGCTTAATATTTGTTGGTGGTGTAGACCCAAATGATATTTTGCGCTTGTTAGCAAGATGAGTTACTTTTAGCACTAGTTGGAGCATCGATAATGTTACTCCATTAGGAAAATGCACTTGTTGTAGCTCAAGTCCAGCTGATTACCGCCCAATTTTCATCACTGCCATTTTTTCCAAAGTTTTTGAATCCCTTATGGTAAAACATCCGAATAGATTTGCTGAAGGTGATCATCTGTTCCCTAGTTTACAATATGGCT
>NC_090748.1:16608364-16626176 GCF_036898095.1 Palaemon carinicauda | reverse complement strand
ATATGGCTTTCGTAAAGGTCTTGGAGCGTATGATGTTCTTCTTACAATCACCACTGCTGTACATCAAGCCCTTGATTGTAGTTAGGAAGTTCATATGACCGGCCTTAATTTTAGTACTGCCTTTGACCGTGTTAATCATGAGTCCCTTGTTTTCAAACTCAAACAATAGGGATTAAGTGGCTCTTTTTTATCATTATTGTTGAATTTTAAAGTAATAGGATGTGAAGACCCTTGCTTTTAGAGTTGGCTTTGACTGTTTTTATCATGAGTCCCTTATTTTCAAACTCAAACAGTTGGGAGTGGGAGGGTCTTTCTTTAGTATCATTATTGAATTTTTAAGTAATATGGTGTAAAGAGTTGTTGTTGATTGGTACCATAGTGGGTATAGGAATGTGACATCTTGTCTTCCTCACGGTGTTGTTCTTGGCCCATTATTTTTCATACAATATACACATGAAACATGGTTTAGCTTATAAAACAAGTTTGTTGTATATGCAGATGAAGCTACTCTCTTTGTCTCTATTCAGTCTCCTAAATGTAGATCTGGGACTGCTGAATCCTTTGATAGAGATCTAGTTAAGATTATTGCACGGTGCAAATTATGGGGCATGAAGTTGAATTCTTACAAAATTCAAAGTATGATTGTAAGTATGTCGATGGGATTGGCTTTGACTATTTTTCTTTAACTCCGTATGACTCTTTTAAAGTTCTAGGTGTGATCCCTGACAGCAAATTTACTTTTGAGAAACACATTAGATCTGTCTCCTCTTCAATTGCACAAAAAAATAGTTTATTGATAAAGTCTTGTGAGATTTTCAGTGATCAATTTATTTTGGAGAAGTGCTTTAATTCTTTTATTATACCATGCTTCTAGTAGGGGCGTCATTTCATATTTTTCTTAGGGAGAGGGGTAGAGACCGTTTCGCGTACTATTTTGTGTACTATTTGAAGCCACATAGAAAGGTGTTTCAACAAAAATCATGAACTTCCACTATCTTTCATTTATCTCACCATCCTTGGTGCTTAATTATATGAATAAACTAGACACACAAGGATCAAGATGAAAAAATAGACATACAAGGATCAGAAAAGGGGGCCCTATGATTTTTAGTCAAAGACCCCCCGCCGGGAGGCAAGCTCTAGGCAATTTGGAACGAACGCATAATCAGGAAATAAAATGTTTCAGGGAAATTTCATATATCTATGAGTGAACATTTAAAAAGAAAACATGATAATTTTTCGCTATCTTTACATTTCAAGGAAAATATATATTATAAATCAAACTATAGAACCACTGGCTGGCAATGCCGGACATTACTGAAAATTATGAAACAACTGCATCATAACTGTAATGGAATTTTTATCAAGATTCTGAAATAAAAATGGATTTGATAATTTGAGTACAAATGAAAAAAGAATGACATAAAAGTGATAAGGTTAATAATTTGAGTACCATTTTGCAATTACATTGTAGAAAATTTTTGGATTATATTCCTAAATATAGAATACTACAATGGGTACCGACAGTGTTTTGTGCATGCAAAATCATTCACTAGCTCTTCTAAACCAAAGGAATTAACCATATGTTTTTATGTGGCCATCAAAAACAAAGAAGATAGACGGTCATCTCCAGATTTACTTTGCAAATAGTTCTTCAGATGTTTTAACACAGAAAAAATCTCTCGTAACGTGCAGTATTGACTAGAATGGTTAATAAGATTTTAAGGATAGCTAGCAACTCAGAAAAGTCAACTGGTAAGGCATTTAGAGCATCGAATAGCCCCTTTTGTTTCTTTTGTTCTAAGCGTGCCTTTGCAGAATGAATCTGCGAAACCAAGAGGACTGAATCAAGGTGTGCACTGAAGTACTTTGTGAAAAGGGTTAGTTTTCCTTATCAAAGAACTATTTTGATTCAGAGTCAAATGTAAAGGGGGATTAAAATAAATCAATGTTATTGCTGAACCCGCGGTCAAAATCCTCTGCTACTGGAAAATACAAATCTGTCTTCAAATGTGGCTTCAGAATGATAATCTGAGAAGATGTTAATTGCCCATGCCGCTTCCTAGTTGTACTTGTTGTGAAATACTCTTTAATTCTGTTTGATGTTTGTTGTATTATCTTGCTGAAAGCTAATCTCACAGTGGCACTTATCCCTGGTAGATCAGTTCCAACTATATTAGCAAACTTTTGTGCTTCATCATTCAACTTTTCATGTTCTCTGTCAGTACCATATTTACTAAATTCGTTTTTTTTTTATGTGATTAGATCTACAGTCTTCACAATGGATATACATTTTTCTTGAAGTCGCTCTGACAGACAATTATGTGCATTAACAATTTCTCTTTAACAATCAGAGAAACTATTAATCTCTAATATTCCATTTTGTACTTTACGCCACATACTTCCATAAAAGTGTCATTACTTGTCTCGGATAGAGAATTTAGTACTGCAAGAATGGCTTCATATCTTATACGAATTTTGTAAATACTCCTGTACCAATAGAACCATCTAGTTGCAACTGATCTTTCCAAGTGTAGTACCTGTTGTCCTAGCTCCTTCTGTGATTTAATAAAAAGCTCATGTCTTGAGTTGCTATTTGAAACATAGTTATACGAAGTCTATATGGTTGAGAAGAAATCTGGAAAGTCATTAAGGTTTTTCACACAGTCAATGAGGACTAGATTGAGCCTATGTGCATAGCAATGTATACAGATGTCATGGGGAACTTTCTCTGCTACATGGGCCTGAACTCCTGAAGCCCATCCACTCGTAACGCTCGCCCTATCATAGACTCTGCTATGTAATTTGACGGTTTTAATCCTAACTCATTTAACTTCTTCAGAATCAAATTGGCAAGGGATTCGACATCTAGTTTTTGCATGTGACAGTTATTACAACATCTCTCCTGGATTATTTCGCCATCAAAAAACCTGATTATTCTGCTTAATTGCTCTTTTCCTAACTGATATCTTGTCTCATTTATTGATATTGAAAATATTTTGCTGCCATAATGTTTCGATACATTTTTTCAGAACTTTATTGCCAAACACCTGTATTAAGTCATTTCGACACTCGGGGACATGTAGGGACCATACCTCATAGGATCTCCATCTTTATGTGCAGAATTTCATTTGTGTCTGCCAACTTATCTAACGTCTCATAGAAGCTAGGGCCCTCTACCTTCTGAAGTTTCACATACTTCACGGCCATGGAAGGCTAAACCCTGCCTACCCAGTAATCCTGTGACACGCAGCAATCACTTCACCAGGGCTTCGTTTTCCTCTACTTCTTTTAACTTGCTGGCATCAATTTTATATTTGATTAAACTTTTTTTTTCCTTCTTTTTTTCTTTTTTTCTTTTTTCTTGAAGTTCAACCAACTACTCATAACATTTGCATATCTTTCCCTTTTAGAATGTTTTTTTAATAAGTTTGAGGAATCCTTCGATATTCTAATGCCATTTTAATAAATATTCGCTTACCATAAGTCTCACCTCTTTAAAAGCCAACTTTTTATTGTTCGTTAGTCTTAGTCATGAAAAATATATACAGTATATAACTGTCATGTTAAAGTGATGACACATTTGAATTTCGGTAGGAATTATGGAAAGCCAGCCGTTGTTACTTCTGGTATGGGGATTGTGGGGCAGGGAGGGGCAAGTTGAGTCTTGTGTGGTCAATTACCGCAACCCCCACGGCCCCTCAAATGACACCACTGGTTTCGAGTATTGTTCTACTATCTGGTCTTCAGCTGCTGATTCTCTCCCTAATTTGTTGTACAGGAATTTACGGTCTATTAAATTTTTTATTCCTGATCTATTTATTAATCTTTGGCACCGTCGTTCGATTAGTTCGTTATGCATGTTGCATAAAATTTGTCATAATTCTGCCATCCTTTAGATCTTCCCGGACACTACCATCCTGTTCGCAGTACTAGGCAGGCACTACGGGCCAACCAAGGGAAAGGCCCGTGCCAACAACAAGTGTTGGCTTTAATACCCCAACAACAACAGTACTAGGCATACAGTTAATTCTAATAGCAATGCCTTCTCTATCAAAAGGCTGAATACTAAACAGTATTTTAGAACCTTTATTCCAGCTGTGACCAAATTGTAGAATGATCTTCCTAATCGGTTTGTTGAATCGGTAGAACTTCAAAAGTTTAAACTTCCAGTCAATGTTTTTTTTTTATATTGAACCGGCTTTTTATTTTTTTTTTTTTTATTTTTTTTTTTTTTTTTTTTTTATACATATGAAAGATCTGTTCCAATGTTGTTACTGTTCTTAAAAGATTTTATTCTAATTGTTCATTATTTCTCATGTAGTTTATTTATTTTCCTATTTTCTTTCCTCACTGCGTGATTTTTCCCTGTTAGAGCCTATGGGCTTATAGCATCCTGTTTTTCCAAGTAGGGTTTTAGCTTAGCTATTAATAATAATAATAATAATAATGGGGAGTTAATGTGTAGGCGAAATGATGGATAATTATAGAGGCTAGTATAGGTTAAAAGACGGATAATATAGATATTAGTGTAGGTGAAAGGATTGATGAAAATAAAGATTAGTGGAGGCAAGAGGACAAATGAAAATGGAGGTTAGTGTAAGGAAAAGGTCATATAAAAATTGAGGGTAGTGTAGCTGAAAAGACGGATAAAGAAAACGAGCTTATTTTAGGTAAAACCAATAATAATTGAGGTTAGTGTAGCTAAAAAGACGGATAAGAAAAAGAGTTTTGGGGGGTAAAAACTAATAAAAATTGAGGTCTATTGCAGCTGAAGAGACAGATAAAAAAAGAGTTTGTTTTAGGTAAAAAAAAATAAAAGTTGAGGTTAGTGTGGCTAAAAACACGGATAATAAAAAGGGTTTATTTTAGGGAAAAACATAAAAATTGAGGTTAGTGCAGCTGAAAAGACGGAATATAAAAGGGTTTATTTTGGGTAAAAACAAATAAAAATTGAGGTTAGTGTAGCTAAAAAAAAAAAAAAAAAATTATTTTAGGTAAAAAATAAAAATTGAGGTTAGTGTAGATAAGACACGGATGAAAAAAAAAAAAAAAAGAGTTTATTTAAGGTACAAAAAAAAATTAAAATTGAAGTTAGTGTAGCTGAGAAGACCGATAAAAAAAAAAAAAAAGAGTTTACTTTAGATAAAAACCAATAAAAGTTGAGATTAGTGTAGCTGAAAAGATGAATAAAAAAGAAAGTTTATTTTAGGTGAAAACAAATAAAAACTGAGGTGAGGGTAGCTAAAAAGACGGATAAAAAAAAGTTTATTTAGGGTAAAAAAAAAAAATTGAAGTTAGTGTAGCTGAAAAGACGGATAAAAAAAAAAAAAGTTTATTTTAAGTAAAAACAAATAAAAATTTAAGTTACTGTAGGTGAAGAGACGGATAAAAGATAGAGCTTATTTTAGGTAAAAAAAGAAATGAGGTTAGTGTAGCTGAAAAGACGGATAAAAAACGAGTTTATTTTAGGTATAAACAAATAGAAATTGAAATTATTGTATGTGAAAAGACTTATAAAGAAAAGTAGTTTATTTTAGTTAAAAACAAATGAAAATTGAGGTTAGTGTAACTGAAACGACGGATAAAAAAAAAAGTTTATTTTAGATATGAACAAATAAAAATTGAAGTTAGTGTAGATGAAAAAAAATATGGGAAAAAGTACAGGTTTTGTACGTGAACAACATGGGATTTTTTTTTTTTTTTTTTTTTTGTAAAGTGAAGGTGAAAGGTTGGATAAAATAGAGTTTAGTGTAAGTGGAGGGAAAGATAAAAATAGAGGTTGATGTAGCTGAAAAGTTTGATAATAATTGAAGTTGTTGTAGTTCAAAGGATGGATAAAAAAAAAAATAGCTGATTGTAGGTGAAAAGTCACTGATGGTATAGTGCATAAAACCAGGGGTTAGTATGAGTGAAAGGTCAGATAGAAATTGGGATTGGTGTATGTGAAAAGACTGATAAAAGTAGAGGTTAGTGTATGTGTTAGGAAGGATAAGAATATAGCTTAGCATGGGTTAAAGGATGGATAGAAAACGGATTTTGAGCGAAACGAAAAATCTATTTTTGGGTAAGATGGCCATGTCGTCCTGATGGAAGTTCCTTTAAGGTAGCTTCCTAGGGTATATTACAACTACGGCGATATTCCCAGAGAATTTACCTTAAGGTACCCAGAATTCTAACTCCTGGAGCGAGTATCCCTAAAAAAGACCTTAGGGATATCGTAAATATCAGCGGACGTATTCTTGACACGCCACATAGCAATCTATACCCCGAATAGAGTTAACACTTCGTAGGGGTCAAATGGCAAGAAAACAAAAACGATAAGAAAAAGGGGGGAGCCGTTCGTAAGGCATCTCTCCTCCCCGTTTCGTAAGCGTGCCCTGCGCCGCTCGCGGCGCCATCTGTATTCCTTGTAGCGATACACGAGGTGCTACAGATACTGTATGTAGGGAGGGGTCCTACAGCCCTTTTCTTTTTTTCTTTTTTTTTTGAAAAGGGACAGGGCGGGTCCATCAGGACGACATGGCCATCTTACCCAAAAATAGATTTTTCGTTTCGCTCAAAATCCGTTTTTTGGGCTCAAGCCATGTCGTCCTGATGGAAGTATACCAGAGCATTACTGTATCTGTGGATTCTCAATACGTGCCGTACTCCTCAGAAATGTTTCTTGGTCAGCTCGACTGGAAGACCTAAGATGTTACCGTTATACATCTTTTCGCTAACCATAAACCATGAAAGCGCTTCCTGCCCCCTACAGGGAGGAGTCCTACTAGACTCTAGAAACGAACGAGGAGTACATATACCTATGTATGAATCACTCGCAAGCCGATACAATATAGTGGTCTCACTCTATATGAAGTAAAGCATAGTCCTTACGGAACTACAGCATCCAAGGGAAATACCGACCAGCCCCCTGGTCGAAGTAGAATTGGACAAAAGGTTATATCTGCGTAGGATTAAACTTGCTGCCGCTACCGTCCTCTGAGAAGGATGGAGCCCTTTATGCTAAGGAAAGTATAAACCAGTGCAACAAGGCTTGCATTAAGGAACAGGCTATTATAGATATCCCCGATTAATATACATAGGCTGAATGCTCAATAATTGAAAGGAAATCAACATAGGTGAAGGAGACGCAAGGTTCCCGAGAACAAATTTATTGATTAACAATAAATATACATGGTTACCACAATTATATACATATGATAGGTGGATGACCAACAATTTGCACAAGTACTGTAGTACATGGATATATGGTTATCTGAAAGAAAAACAATCAGGTTACTTTTCACATACCAAGGTATCAAAGTTAAAAGTCCATGTTACTAGCCACTGACATTAGCGTCAGAAACGCTCGGCACACCTGTCTGTACTTGTGCTACAATCACCATAACGCCGGAACAGTCATTGTGGGCTCCCAGAGCCTTCACTTCTAGTTATAGCAACGCATATAACTATACACTCACCCGAGAATTAAAGTCCCAATTAAATCCACTGTTCCTCGCAGTTAAACAGCAGGGTTAACGACGCAACCAACTGCTACCACAGACCTCTTTAGCTGCTCCACTTGCTTAGCATAGTGGCGAAAGAATACCCTGGAAGACTTCCAGCCAGTGTATGAACGAAGGTGTTCAAAATCCATAAAGTTAAAGAAGTTTAAGGATGAAGCAACTTTCCTCGGATCATGACCTGCGGGTGAACTGTCAGGATCCGCTCTGCGAATAAAGTATGTAATTTTCACCCTGAGTTGATTTAAAGATAAATTCGAGCCCGATGTTTCTCCTCTGAATAGTTGACCCCCATGGAAGTCTGAAGTTCTACGAAGATAGACCTTTAGGCATTCTACGGGACATAGAGATGCATCTTCTTTCAGAGGGCAGATTCTCCAGGGACCCCACCTGTTGGTGGGCAACTCGTTCTTAGCGAGAAACGTAGGGTCCGGAAACAGGTTCAGTTCTCCCCCATCCAGGAACTGAACCCGGCCCTCCTCTCTCGAGAGGGCTACAATCTCACTAACGCTGGCCCCAGATGCAAGGGCAAAAAGGAAGATCACTTTTTGAGTCAGATCCTTCAGTGCACACTCCTCATTATCCAGTAATGAGGCAAAATGAAGGACTTTGTCTAAAGACCATGAAATAGGCTTTGGAGGAGCTGAAGGTCTAAGCCTGGCACAGGCCTTCGGGATCTTGTTAAAAATCTCGTTAGCGAGGTCTACCTGGAAGGCATACAGAATGGGCCTTGTCAGAGCAGACTTACATGTAGAAATCGTGTTAGCCGCCAGCCCCTGTCCGTGGAGGTGGATGAAGAAGGATAGGCAGAAATCCGTAGA
Source organism: Palaemon carinicauda (assembly GCF_036898095.1). Lineage (NCBI taxonomy): Eukaryota > Metazoa > Arthropoda > Malacostraca > Decapoda > Palaemonidae > Palaemon > Palaemon carinicauda. The sequence continues at coordinate 16,617,850 of NC_090748.1, read as the reverse complement.
GATCTCATGCGGATTCTTGTCTTTGACAAAGGCTACCCATTTTTTCCATGCTGATTCGTACTGCCTTCTAGTAGACTTGCACTTATATTCCTCCAGGAAGTCGATGCTATCTTTCGAAATTCCGAACCGCTTCTTCACCGCTAGGGAGAGAAAATCATGAGCTGCAGGGTCCGGGTTTTCTGTAATGAAGCGTAGACAGTCGACTTCTGGACTTGCTGGGACAGAACTGGGTCCGGGAGTGGCAGAAACTCTAGTCGTAGTTCCAGAGCTAGAGGGAACCACACACTGTTCGGCCACTTGTGGGCCACTATCGCTGCTACTCCCTTGAAGGATCTCAGTTTGTTGAGGACCCTCAACATCAGATTGTTAGGGGGAAACAGGTAGATCCTGGACCATCTGTTCCAATCGAGGGACATCGCATCTACTGCTTCCGCCAAGGGGTCCTCGTACGGGGACACATATCTCGGCAACTTCTTGTTGTCCTTCGTCGCGAAGAGGTCTATCTGCAGTTCTGGGACTTGACTTGAGATGAAAGAGAATGATCCTGCGTCTAGGGACCATTCCGACTCTATCGGTGTAACCCTGGATAGAGCGTCCGCGGTCACATTCCGGACTCCTTGCAGGTGAACTGCTGACAGGTGCCACTTCTTCTTCTCCGCCAGTCGGAATATGGCTAACATTACCTGGTTGAGAGGTGGAGATCTCGATCCCCGCCGATTCAGACATTTCACTACCACCTCGCTGTCCAGTACCAACCTTATGTGGACCGAGTGATGTGGGGATACTTTCTTCAGAGTAAGAAGCACTGCCATAGCTTCTAGAAAGTTTATGTGAAAGGTCCCGAATAGCTTGGACCAGGTCCCTTGTACCTTTTTCCGATGGGAGTGACCTCCCCACCCTACCTTTGAGGCGTCTGTGTGAATTGTCACTGACGGGGGAGGTGGCTGAAGAGGTACTGACCTCTTTAGACAACTGGCTTGAGACCACGGTCTGAGAAGAGAACGTAGCCGAAGTGGGACCGGTCTCTTCAAGTCCCTTCGCGCTTTTGATGCAAAGGTTCTCCAAACTCCCGCTGCATCCTTTAGCTGTGCTCTTAGCACTGGGTCTGTTACTGACGCGAACTGAAGAGAGCCCAGAACCCTCTCTTGTTCGCGTCTTGATATCCTCTCGGAAACTAGAAGTCTCTTGACAGACCCCGCTATCTCCTTCCTTTTCGACATTGGAATGGAAAAACGGTGTGACACTAGGTCCCAGTGAATTCCCAACCACTGGAACCTCTGAGCTGGAGAAAGACGAGACTTCTTTCTGTTGATCATGAAACCTAGATATTCCAGGAACTGAATCACCTGTAGGGAAGCTTGTAAGCATTCCACTCTGGATGCTGCCCACACCAACCAATCGTCCAGGTAGGCTACTACCTGGAACCCTTTTAGGCGTAACTGTTTGAGCGCTGCGCTCGCAAGCTTCGTAAAGATCCTTGGGGCTATGTTTAGCCCGAAAGGCATCGCCCTGAAAGCGTAAAGTTTTTGTTGTAGCTTGAATCCTAGGTAGGGGGAGAGACGGCGACTTATTGGAACGTGCCAATAGGCGTCTGACAAGTCGATGGAGACGGTGTATGCCCTCTTGGGCAGTAAGGCCCTTATGTGTTGTAATGTTAACATCTTGAACTTGTGGTTCACTATGAACTTGTTGAGTGGTGACAAGTCCAGAATGACTCTGAGTTTCCCCGAGTCTTTCTTGGGAACACAAAACAGCCTCCCTTGGAACCTGATGGACTTTACCCTCCGGATCACCTTTTTCTCCAACAGTTCTTGAATGTACTCCTCCAAAACGGGGGTGGAGTGTTGGAAAAATTGAGGGCACAGGGGTGGAGTACTGTACCAACTCCAACCCAGTCCATTTTTGAGCAGGCTGTGGGCCCAGGGATCGAAGGTCCAACGATCCCGAAAATACTGTAGTCTCCCTCCTACCGGCGACACTTCACTTTGACTGCTGCCCTGCAGTCTTGCCTCCCTGGCCGCGACTACCTCTGAATCCTCTTCCCCTAGAGGGGCGTCTCGCCGAGCCTCTGGCTGCACCTCTGGGCTTTGCTCGAAACGTGGTCGATTGCCCTTCGAACACTGGATTGAATGCCGGGGATGCTGATGACACGGCCTGGGGTACCCATTGGAAGGTGGTCGGGGTCTGGGCTACCAACTGTGGAACCGGAGGCAAAGCTGGCTGCAGCTGCTGCTGACGTTGCGGTCTGAAAGGCTTGGCTGGGGGGGAAGAAAACCTCGATTTCTTCGCCTTTCCCTTCGGCTGGGGGCCTTCATCAGGGGAAGACTTCCTCTTAAGGGACAGGCCCCACTTAAGGAGAAGATTTCGATTCTCAGTGGCTGCCTTGTCCACCACCTCCTTAACCACCTCATTGGGAAAGAGATCTTTACCCCAGATGCTGGATGAGATGAGTTTCTTCGGTTCATGCCTCACTGTGGCCGAGGCGAACACAAACTCCCTGCAGGCCCTCCTCGCCTTGACAAAGCTATAGAGGTCATTTGTCACCGTGGCCAGATGGATCTTGGCCATTACCATGAACATTTCAGGCATCTTAGGGTCGCTAGCCATTGTCTCCATGTTCGTCTGGAGAGACATCGAGGCTGCCAGACGCTCCTTTGTCTCAAGTTCCCTCCGTAGGAGGAATTCAGACAACTTGGGAAGGTTTTCGCCGAACTGTTGACCTGCAATATCGGCGTCCAACTTCCCAACCGAGAAGGTGATATGTACCTCCTTCCAGTCCTTGTTGTCCAACGGCAAGGCCAAAGACAAGGGCTTGCATTCCTCCAGGGATGGGCATGGTTTGCCAGCCTCTACCGCCTTCAAAACGGCCACGAACCCTTTCTGTAGAAAGGGGAAGGCCCTGGCCGGAGAGGATACGAAGGAAGGGTGCTTCTTACTCAAAGCAGCAACTTTTGAGTTTGAGAAGCCCCTCTCCTTCAACGCAGACGTTAGTGCAGCTTGAGCCTTGGCGTGATCCAAGATGATCACCTCCTTCGGTTCCGTCTCCTCCTTCGAGGCCGGCTCCTTCTTCAGACGGACATAACAGTCCGGGTAGGCCCCTCTGCTGGGCCAGAATTCCACCTCCTCAAGGGGAACTGAACCCAGCTTCTCCGACATGACGATCTTCCCGACCGTCATCGGCATGTGCTCGGCATATCTCCACGGGTTGGTATCCGAGCACACAGGAAGGTCCTTCACGTTGAGCTTCTTTGGAGGCCCACGTGACGCTGTAATCTTCTGCATCTGGAGCTCCATTGCAGCGGCCTTCTGACTATTCTCCTTCTGCATCTGTTGTATCATAACAACGATGGAAGAGAGAGCCTGTCCCAGCTCTGTTGGAAGAGCGAACGAAGTAGAGGGAATAGGTTCAGGGGCCTGAACCGGAACGTCTGATGGTACGGAATCCTCTTCCTCCACGGCAATCGGATCTTGATCCTCCTCCTCGCCCCCTGCGAGGAGGTCCTGTTCAGCACGGTCGGACAAGTCCGACATCTTGTCATCCAGCTGGATGTCTTGCATGGCATCCGCAACATCCTCCACTGGGATCTGGATGAGAAGGATCTCCGGCCGAGGCTGGGGAACAACAGCGTCAGCAGAAGCCTTGGGAAAAAGGTACGCCCTCATCTTCTCATTAGGAAGATAAGGTCCAGTGGTGTTCTTCTGGAAACCCCTTACCCATATACGGAGCTTCTCCCTCGCTGCGTCCCTTGACTCCGCCGACCTAGGGGATTCAAAAGCCTCAGATAGCAGGTTAGTACACACTGAACATACCTGCGGATCCCGGTAGCGGTGATCATCCTTGGAGGCTGCGCAAGCCGCGTGCCTCCTACACGAGACATGTCCGCAAAAGTTCTTGCTGCGGACATTGCAGAAAACGCTATCGCACTTCGGATGCTCCTCCTGTAAAAGAAGAAAATTTCCATGAATATCAAGTGAATTTCAATTCACATGTATATATGAGCATGCACAAAGAATAAGGGAAAGACACATACTTGTGAATCCCACACAATCACCTGTGGAAGCCCACCAGCCATTAAAATCAAATGGTTAGTCTTTGCTAGAATAACCAAAGATCATATTTCCCGAGGGAAATTAGGTGTAGCTCACACCTAAGGTAAGATTTTAACATTCTGGCTAAAGATGAAAAGAATTCTCTTTTCATCCCTGTAAGGCAACACCAAGTGACTGCACAAGGCAACACAATTAAGTTAGAAAAGACAGTGTTGTAACCTACTATATCATGGTCTCCCCTGGTAAAATACACCATACAGGGAAGAACTGATACAGTACATGAGGGTGGTGTGCCGGCCGGCTCTTGCCGGTCAGTACCCCCCCCCCCCTTTTCCCAAAGGTAGGTCTCAAGTATGCAACTTAAGATCACCCAGACGGGGGAGAACTCCAGCTCCTATGCCTGAACCGGCCGGCAGTGGTTGCCGGTCCGTAGCTATACGGGTAGCACCCAGCTGCCGGCCATCACGCTTAGTGGCCAGCCAACCGAGCGATGTAGCAGGCCGGCCGGCAGCGGTGAGCAAACCCTGCCAGCTGGCATCCAAACCAGGTAGCGCCCGGCTGCCGGCCGCCACTCATAGCGGCCGGCAGGTGAGCAAGGAGACCGGCCGGCAAAGGCATACAACCACCGCCGACCGACAGCAGGAGAACTAGAGAACACCCCTTACCCGACCGGCGGCCACTAGGCCGGCAGACGGCAGGGACAACACAAAAGAAGACAACAGAATGGGTGCCGGGCTAAGAGGCTATGTACCTCCGCGCCCGACACCCGAAAGAGTGCCGAGAGGAAGGGGAGACACTAAGTCAGACTTCCTAACCACTGCTTACTGAATCTACAGACAGCAGCGGTTGAGGGACCAAGGAAGGACCGGGCAGCACTCAAGGGATAGGGCCTCTGCCGGTCGGCACACTCTGCCGGCCGACAGGGGACCACGTCAGCTCCCCATCCTAACCTAGGCTAGGTACGGATGTGAGACGGCTGACACAAAGGAAAACGGAAAAAACAGAAGGGAAGGACAGAGGGTCCTGTCCAACCTTGCCTTGGTTAAGGATCATCCCCAACTAAGAAAGCCCATCTCAGCCAGGGAAAATCCAGGGAGGGAGGCCGGCACTACTGGCTGCCTCCCTAAAACCAAGGCAAGGAAGGAATTGCTAATCCGGAAAGGGAACATATCCCGAACCCGGAACAGCAAAGAGGACAAGTCTGAGGGGTCACCGAGCGAAGGGATCATAACTACAGAAACCCTCCAAGGCGATCCAAGGAGGATAAACCTCCTATGCCCGTGTCAGGCAGCAAGGGAGACTCTGCCCCACGCTAGACCAACACGGACTCAGACTAATACACTGCTGTACTGTCCCTCTCTGAACCAAACCAGTTGGAGCAGGAAGGTACAGTACCACTCCAGCATAGTTATATTTGAAAATTAATTTAAACAAACCACTAGAGTTAAGCCTAAGGCTTAAGCAGAGGGAAAGGGTTTGCGCCCCTTCCCCGAAGAGAAGGGAGCAAACGGGGAAACAGACAATATTTTAATAGCCTAAGCCAACCTAGCCTAGGCACTAAGAGAATCGATTACCTAAATCACCGAAACTCATTCCAATACTATCTTGGAAAAACTCGAAAAAAGCTTATATGTATAACGTTGCCTAACGCTTTAAACAGTATAAAATCACACTTGGAAGACTAATTATCATGCAGGAAGTACAAGGGCCAACAACTAGGCTACAAAGACTAGTGTCGGTCAGCCTAGGCAAATCCTTCGCCAGGCGCTATACTATAGCATCATAAAAGAATTCCTCAATAAGCTAAGCAGCTAATTATTAAAGCGAAAGGGGCTGGGAACGTCGCTCTTGCTAACCAAATAAATCCTATTCTAGCGAGCGACAGCGTCCAGGACGCCTCCAGCAGGCAACAGCTCTTGTATCAAAGATAACTCTTTTAATTACTTTAATTTTAACCAAGAGCCTACATTTATACATAAAAGAAATGGTACTCAACTTATCCGAAGCAGAAGAAGTTGGAGAAAGCATAATTGAAGAGTAAATCCAAGATTTTGGTAGAAAACACAGGGAAAACACCGAGTTATATAGCTACGCAAAAAGGAATACAGATGGCGCCGCGAGCGGCGCAGGGCACGCTTACGAAACGGGGAGGAGAGATGCCTTACGAACGGCTCCCCCCTTTTTCTTATCGTTTTCGTTTTCTTGCCATTTGACCCCTACGAAGTGTTAACTCTATTCGGGGTATAGATTGCTATGTGGCGTGTCAAGAATACGTCCGCTGATATTTACGATATCCCTAAGGTCTTTTTTAGGGATACTCGCTCCAGGAGTTAGAATTCTGGGTACCTTAAGGTAAATTCTCTGGGAATATCGCCGTAGTTGTAATATACCCTAGGAAGCTACCTTAAAGGAACTTCCATCAGGACGACATGGCTTGAGCCCAAAAATATAGGGTATTTTAGGTAAAAAGACAGTTGAAAAAAAGGGGTAAGTGTAGGTAAAAGGACGGATGAAAATAGAGGTTACTGTTGGTGAAAGGATGGTTGAAACTAGAGGTTATTGTAAGTAAAAAGATGTATGAAAACAGAGGTTAGTGTAGGGGAAAGGATAGGTGAAAATAGAGGTTAGTGGAGCTGAAAAAAACGAATGAAAATAGACGTTAGTGTAGGTGAAAGGACGGATGAAAATAGGATTTAGTGTAGGTGAAAAGCCATATAAAAATAAACTCTGTTGTAAGTGAAAGAATATGGTCGAGACCATGGTTAGTGTAAGTGAAGGGACCATTGAAAACAGAGGTTATTATAGGTGAAAAGATGCAGGAAAATGGAGGTTAGTGTAGCTGACAGGATTGATGAAAACAGAGGTTAGTGTAGGTGAAAGGATGAATGAAAATAAAGGTCATTGCAGTTTAAAAGGTGGATGAAAACAGAGGTTATTGTTTGTGAAAGGATGGATGAAAGCAGATGTTAGTGTAGGCGAAAGGGTGGATGAGAAATTAGGTTAGTGTACGTGAAAGGATGGAGGAAAATAAAGGTTATTGTAAGTGAAAAGACCAGCATAAATAGACGCTAGAGTAGGTGAAAGGATGAAGGAAAATAAAGGTTATTGTAAGTGAAAAGACCAGCATATATAGACGCTAGAGTAGGTGAAAGGATGGATGAAAATATAGGTTACTGTAGTCAAAAGGACGGATGAAAACAGAGGTTAGTATACACGAAAAGATGGATGAAAAAATAGGTTAATGTAAGGAAAAGGACGAATGAAAACAGAGGTTAGTGTAGGTGAAAGAATGGATGAAAATGGAGGATATTGTAGGTGAAAGGATGGATGTAAACGAAAGGGTGTATGTAAACCTTGTTAATGTAGGTGAAAGGATGGGTGAGAATAGAGGTTAGTATAGGTGAAAGAATGGATGAAAATAGAGGATATTGTAGGTGAAAGGATGGATGTAGACTAAAGGGTGTATGAAAACCTTGTTAATGTAGGTGAAAGCATGGATGAGAATAGAAGTTAGTATAGGTGAAAGGGTGGAGAAAAATAAAGGTTATTTTGAGTGAAAGGACCAGTATGAATAGAGATTAGTGTAGGTGAAAGGACGGGTATGAATAGAGGTTAGTGTATGTGAAAGGAGGGATGAAAATAGAGGTTAGTGTAGGTGAGAGGATGAATGAAAATAGAGGTAAGTGTAGGTGAGGATATGAATGAAAATAGAGGTGAGTGTAGGTGAAAGGACAGAGGAAAATAGGAATAACTATAGGTAAGAGGATATATGAAAGCACTGGTTAGTGTATCTGAAAGGATGGATGAAAATAGAGCTTAGTGTAGTAAAAGGACATAGGAAAATAGAAATAACTGTAGGTTAGAGGTTGAATGAAAACACTGGTTATTGTAGCTGAAAGGATGTATAAAAATCGGGGTTTTTGTAGATAAAAGGACAGAGGAGAATAAAATATAACAGTAGGTAAGAGGATAAATGAAAGCACTGGTTAGTTTAGCTGAAAGGATAGATGAAAATAGACCTTAGTATAAGTAAAAGGACAGAGGAAAATAGAGGTTAGTGTAGCTGACAGGACAGATGAAAATAGACGTTAGTGTAGGTGAACGAATGGATGAAAATAGAGTTTAGTGTAGGGGAAAGGAAATATAAAGATAAAGATTATTGTAGGTGAAAGGATGGATGAGAACCGGGGTTAGTGTAGGTGAAGGGACGGTTGAAAACAGAGCTTCTTATAGATGAAAGGAGGGTTGAAGGCAGAGGTCAGTGTAAATGAAAAGACGCATGAAAATAGAGGTTAGTTTAGCTGAAAGGACTGATGAAAATAGAGTCTAGTGTAAGAGAAAACACCGATCGATGAAAAGAAAAAGTAGCTGAAAGGACGGATTAAAACAGATGGTAGTGTATGTGAAAGGGTGGAGGAAAATAGAAGTTAGTGTAGGTGAAAACACGGATGAAAATTGAGGCTAGTGTAGTTGTTAGGACGGATGAATACAGAGGTTAGAGTAGGTGAAAAGAGAGATAAAAAGTGAGGTTAGAGTAAAAGAGAGGAACAATGAAAATATAGGTTAGTGGAGGTGAAAAATGGATTAAAACAAGGGTTATTGTAGGCGAAAGGACAGATGAAAACAGAGGTGAGTGTAGAAAAAAGGACGGATGAAAACAGAAGTTAGTGTAGGTGAAAGGATGGATGAAAATAGAGGCTATTTTAGGTGAAACAACAGATGAAAACAGGTGATTGTAGGCGAAAGGACGGCTGAAAATGAAAACTAGTTAGATGAAAGGACAGATGAAAATAGAGGCAACTGTAGGTCAGAGGAAGAATGAAAACAGTGGTTAGTGTAGGTAAAAGTTTTGATTAAACCAGTGTTACTATAGGTGAAAGGACGGGTAGAAATAGAGGTTAATGTAGGTGAGAAGATGGATAAAAATAGAGAAGAGAGTAGGTGAAAGGCCTGATTAAAATAGAGGTTTTCGTTGTTGAAAGGACAGGTGGAAATAGGTTAGTGTTGGTGAAAAGACAGATGGAAGTAGAGGTTAATGTAGGTGAAAACATGGATAAAAACTGAGGATAGTGTAGGTAAAAGGGGGGATGAAAGTAAGTTAGTGAAATGAATGGTAGAAATAGAGGTCATTGTAGGTGAAAGGACGGATAAAACCCTTTCGATGTGATGAGATCGTGATAAAAGAAATGTTTGATTCAAGGTCAGTGAAGTAAGTGCATAATGGAAAATGGTTAAAGGGGGGTAAGGGATAGAAATTGTTAGATAGATGGTTTGTGACAAGTATTTGTAAAGAAGGCTCTGATATCCAGGAATTACAGAACTTTGTGAACCATAGGATTATTATTATTGTTATTATTATTATTATTATTATTAAAAGTGAGAGATTACACAGCCCTACCAGTCGAACTCGACCCTTACAGAATTCGCCTGTGTATT